>NC_091111.1:15261071-15563214 GCF_024713975.1 Paralichthys olivaceus
GATCTTTCCGTTCTGCCTGGTGAGAGGGTACGACAGAGTCTTGTAGCCGATGATCTGCCCTCCTTGTTTGGTCTTCCTGAGGTCAATCGCAACCTCTGTGTTGCCCTGAGAAGCAGAGGTGGGTTTGGAAGGGAGGCAGTCTGAAGAGGCAGCCATGCCCACAAGCGGTGAGCATCCTCCGGGTGCGGAGGGCAATGCTCCGCGGTGTGAGGTGACCATGGATGAGGCACTAGATGTGGTGGGTAGAGTGAGGTCGTCTGAGGGGATCCTGAGGTAGTTGTACTTGAGGTCCTTGTTGTGGTTGTGTTCACTGGTCGGTGAAAGAATGAGGTCTTGATTGGCAGATTGTGCAAGTGACAAGTCTTTGTGTCTGTTGGCTAGAGGATGGAGGAGGTGTGCATAGCTGTCAAAAGGTAGTAGATGAGATGAGAGTGTTACGCGTGGTTTCAGTCGATCACTGCAGAAAGGGTACGCATGAGGTAGAATGCTGTTTGGGCCAAGGGAATAGTGAGGCAGATAATAGGGAGCGTGCCTCAGAGCGGGTTCGGGCACGATGGGCTCATCGTGAGGTTTAGCTGCAATGGGGCCCTGACTCTGCTGAAAGCTGAAGTGCAAAATTGAGGGGACGGGGCGACTCAGAGCTGGACGTTTGGCAGGGGACGGGGTGCAGGTCGGCAGGGGTGGCAGAGGTGCGTATCTGTGGCCTTGGATGGATTCTGAAGTGGGCTGGATCGGGTAGACAACGTGAGGACACAAGGGAAAAACTGCTGAGAGGTTGGTCCGAGACAAAGCACTCTCCAGACGTCTGGGACAGGTAGTCAGGGACCTGGAGGGCTCGTCTCTGAGGATTTCTGAAACGCTGTGTCCTCGTTTCGCCGTCGTCTTCTCATGCGCTCCACTCTGTTCTGTGAGACAAATAAACAATGGAGGATTGACATCAGACACAGGTGACATCTTGTTTTAGATCAGGCATAACAGTATCGTCATTCAACCCAGGGACACATGCGACACTGACGTCATCATGCAGACATGCCCCTTTTTGAAATCACCATGCGTTTTTATCTTTCAAAAGCTCCCTCCTCTAGTCCGACCAGTTTCTTTATGGTTTAATGATGAGAAGATAAACATGTGTGTTTCTTATCAGGTGTGTGTTTGTGCCTGTCTACCAGACATCTCCCAAGCAGCAATGAAACAGGACACCAGAGGGGGAACAATAGGCGTTTGATCAGGGTGCAGATAGCACGGAGGACAGTCAGTGCATTAGAGCGCTGGTCAGTTATAAGAGTATTTTCTATCTCAAGCGGGACAAGAAGTACACAGGATGAGACACCAGGTCTCATATTCCAGCCCCAACACATCAACTAAACTAAAAATAAAATTTATTTTCCTCTTAATTGTCGGCACAGGTCACATTTTACGAAATAAGGATCCAAATGTGCAAAACTTTCTACTTTATACCCAGGAAGTCCCACAGGGAGATTTACTCAGAGCAGACAAAAGGACGCAAGCTGACAAACAGAGGAAGACGACACAGAGAAGTCTGCGTGTACATTTCCCCTCCTCATGGACGAAATTAACATCAGCCCACACAAACACAGAGCGACCCTTATCTCCCGTGTGCTCCCGTGTGCTCCCCTGCGTTACCCTCCCCCTCTCCTGAGAGGCCGGCTCTCGGCAAACAAACAGCACACACTTGGTGAGATATCAATCTGTCAGCGGGTTGCCTTGTCAGGAAGTTCAAGTAGTCACTGGAGCGCTTCCGACCTCTCTTCCTCCTTAAGAGCCAAATAAATAAGGGGTCTTGTGCCAGTATGCTGTCAGCACCTCAGGCAGCCTCTTGTGAGTGTGTGTGTATGTGTGTAAAAGAGTATTTTTGCGGTGTGTCCTTGTGGCCTCTCTGCTAACTTGTGCACTTTTTTTGTGAATGAAAGCCAAATGCTTTTTTTGTGAATGGGCCAGCAGCTGTGTTTCGAAGCTGCTTTAAAGAAAAAGGGAAACTGAAACATTGTCCTGAAATTGTTCTCATCTTACTCAGATACTAAGGCTACACCTGGAGACAGGTCCTCTCTGTTTTCGGGACCCTACTCTTCTCCATTGTGTCCTGCTTTAACAAAAGGGGCCGTGGGTGTGACTTGAATAACTTCTTAAACCCCCTCCACACAAAGAAAGTGTCAGTCGCCCAGCGCTTTGATCGGGAGCCTCACTCCACAGAGACAATACGCGCCAGATATGACTCAAAGCGTGGGCACAGGGATGGTTTCTGTGAGACTTACACCTTCCCTGAAACTACCGCTGCATTGTTAGATCCCAGGGTTGCCCCAGCACAGGGGTGTCTGGAACAGCTCTACAATTAAAGGGACGATAGGGACGATAGACAGAAGTTAGCAAATGAGCCACAAAAAAGTCGGCCTCCGTTCATGTGTCTTGAAGAAGTAGCTGTGACCTGGGGGGGTGATGGGCGGGGGCGGGATGCTAGTTTTTCCAGGATTACCAACCCTAGCTTTTGAAGTGGACTCACCAATATTGTCAATAGCCAGTTGACCCAGGGGAGGGTAGTTGCAGCGCTGGGCAAACTCCGGGCAGTACCACACCAGCAGCTCCTGGTCCTGTTGAAGAGGTTTGATGGTGTAGAAGTAGATGTCCACACCGCTCTGGCATGCAACCAGGTTCTGCTCCTCCGCGCTGCAGGCCGGGTTGACGTAGCGCATCCAGTTGCTCCGCTCCTCGTTCAGGCCGTCCAGGATGTGGTGTAAGTGCCCCCCCGAGAAGACCTGCAGCACGAAGATAACGTGATGAGAGATGATTCATTTGAAGATGAGAAATTGACGGTGTGACTTGCCCTGAATAAACCATGATGTCACAAGTTTCCTGACACCTTTATGGTAAACACCATGTCTCTTTTCAGCTGAAAAAGAGGTTGTCTGACTTTGTGGTAGAGAAGTCATTTTGAGTTATGAAAGCAGCAGTGAATACGAGTTTCAGAGTATGACTGGATTGCAGTAATAGGTGTACTATCTCGCCCACTACACACTCAGCGATTACTCCATCTGGGAGATTGCAGACCTTTTAAAAAACTAATTTAAAGTGCCCCCTTTCTTATGTCTATAAAACTACTCCTCATGCTATCTGCTGTTTGAAGCGGTGCCGTTGCCTGAGTCATGCCTAACTTTGTTAACCGTCTGTGTTATGGCTGTTTGGTCAGGGGGGTTGTTCGATGTCAAGGCTGCTGACTCTAAACTGTAGAATTACACAGGCGCCTGTGTGTAATGGAAGACGTCCTGATGCTGCTGATTTGTAACAACACACTTCTGAGACTCGAAGCCACTTCCTCGCTTAGTCAGTATGAGAATTGTGTGAGTCTAACGGAGTGCAGACATGTGTACACGGGGTATTTACTGGCAGCAACAGCGCTGCCGAGTGAAGCGCAGACAGTTGAGAAGCGCTGTGTCACTGAAACCAAACAGCTGTGCGTGTGACCTCAAGCAGCAATGCTCACAACCAGCAAACTCACTTCGATGCATGCACCCATTCGACTGAGTGACATTTAACGACACATGAGCATCTTCATCCCTTCGCAGGTCGTCAAACATTGACCACAGTGGCTAAGCTAGAGCCGTACCACAGCCAGAGCAGCATCTCCAGATGGAGATACAGGATGTGAAACACAAACCGATGAATTTCACATGCAATCCAGAAACTCTCACGCAAAAGTCACTCACCCTCCAGAAGTACTTCCTGTCAGCGCCCGTCAGCAGTATGTCGTTGGTGTAACTCTCCCCCACCAGAGGGCCAAAACGCGTCCCCTTAGGAATCAGCTCCTTGCTGGTCACCCCGAGCACCTGTTCGACAAGGAGAACACAGAGTCGTCAAAACCACAGAGCAGTTCACAAATTGGAGGACTGACTTGAAAAACTAAATTAGAGGGATAAGATTCTCGAGAATAAACTTCTCCTCATCCGATCCTCTATCCACAAGCCTGTTTCCTGGTGATTAACCAAAAGGATCAGGTCAGTTCACTGGAAAATTACACCCTGAGGAAATAGACAATCAGGCAATTAGCTCTTATTATGAAATAGTGACCATCATGACAGAACTTCCACTTTTGCAGGGCTGTGACAGAACGTGTCCCTCCTTTCACACGCTGAATATTTCATAAGCCAACCACCCGAGTTATCTTCAGTTTCTCCACCATATTAAAATTTCACCACTACTTCTGCTCTGCTACCTGAAGGTGTGAAACTCACCCCTGCTCCTCAAGCCTCCAGGGTGGGGAAGAGGGGATAAGGTGTCATGGGCACACCCCTACCAGTCGACTGCACCTTCAGCTCAATGTTCAAATCCCCCTAAAGCAATGGTAATGTATTCTCTCTTTCATGTGTCTTTCGTCACACTGCTGGCGTAGTGTGTGTAGTAAGATCAACCGTTACATGTTTACTTTATCTCCAGTTTATTCAGCTCGTCTGACGGCTCCATTAGAGGTGCCTCAGTGTCAGAGATTACAGTAGTGTATCCTGTTCGTTGAGAGGTCAAGTGGTAGCGCAGGTATTCTACTGCAGACGTCCGGGCTGACTACCATGTGTCATCTACGGAGACTCAACCCTAATCATGCATAAGGAAACTGTATCTTCTCCATGTGTACTCCACACTGGGTTGATTTTTATCATGCATATGCCACAATCATCTCATCTGGGATTTCTTATCCCTTGTCAATCCAGTTAAACATAAACCGTCGTCCATTGTAACTACCACACACTTAATGTAGGTGATCATTTCCAGCACCTGAGCTGTGCTTTACGGTGTAATTGTGTGCCGGGGACAAAGGGGCTGAGAATTTAAAAGGTAGCTACTAATCATACAGGCACCTCAGGCAATGTGCTGGAGGGGCTTTTGTCCCCCGCCTTTGCCTCAACATATACATAACAGAGAGGAAAGGCTGAAATTAGACAACAACATGTCAAGTACTTCCTGCCGGAGGATGGATGAGGGCATGGAAGGAAGTCGGAGTGACGCAAGGAGTCGGCAATAACAAAACATAAAGCAGCTAAAGTGTGTTCTTACACATCGCTTGGACATACAAGGAATTGGTTTGAATTTCAATAACACCAACCACGTACCTCTGTTGAGTTGCGGCAGCGCCTCAGGGCCAGGTTTCTGGGTAAGGATCGCTCAGCTCGCGTCCTCCCATGGTTAGACTCTTGCTCCAGAGGCTGGTCCTTCACGATGTAAGTGCATTTCTCCTCAAAGTCCACCTCGCTCCATGAGGTCATGTTGACATCCTGTGTCTCTGGCATCGTTGCGGCGGCGCCCCCCGTGTTTTGCAGTGACCTTTCTGAGGTCAACATGGCTGTGGTGCACTGAGAGGAGGAGGAGGAGGAGGCCTAGAGGAACGATTCAGACATAAAATAATGATATTAAATATGTTGGCAAGTCTGCATTATCCCATATGTCTGGAAAAACAGATGATTCTGGCCTGAGAGAGACATTTCATTTCTTTTCTACCTTTTATGTCACAATTCAAGGGACAAAAACACAGACAATACAAACAACAGACAAAAGGAAGTCGAGTTTTGAATGGAGCTAAAATTAGAATGCGGAGAGCGAGGTGTGACACAGAGGAGGCAGCGTCCAGTCGGGGATGTTGAGGAGGAGGAGAATTGTTGGAGAATGTAACTTTCCCATCAATTGCTCTGAGCAGACAAACAAACTTCAAAGTGGAACCTTCATGCTCACTGCCCCATTGCCCCCGCCGTCCCACACATCCTGTGACTGTCCAAATCACAACCCCTGGGCTACATGGGGAGGTTCCTGTGCATGTCAGGCCCCCGGAGCAGGACCACTTTCACAAGGAAACCAGCACTGCCGGTGAATCGACCAGACTTCCTCTGACTGACTGCCACTTGGTCCGCAGCCAGGTCCAAAGTGTCGTTCTCTCTCTCTCTCTCTCTCTCTCTCTCTCTCTTTCTTTCTTTCTGCCTGTTGCGTATTGTCTCTCCCTCTCTCCTCAGAATGACTGATGTCGTTCTTGTAACTCACTCTTGATAAAAATCAGTGGCCCCCGGCTGATAAAACGACAAGGTGACATAGTAGAGCGAGAAAAGAGAGGAAGATAGACGATGTGTGATTAAAAGACAATGCTCAGATATGGCTTCTTTCAGACCTTCTTCCTTTTGAAGGATCATCAGTTTGCCTCTGAGATAGAGGAAGATAAGTCCTGTGTATGGTAATATTTGCCAAGCACACACTCCTGTTCCCTCCTGGAAATAGACCAAAGAGCTTAAGTCCAGCAAAATTTGGTGAAACTCTCATCCCAGTTTTGAATTTTGTAGTTATTTTAGTAAATCAAAAACCTTTTAAAAGTCACACGGTAGTCTGGTATTTGTATATCTATATGGAAAAATGTGTCTCGTGTGCTGAAGCAACTTCAGAAGGGAAATGCAAATGAAAGCGCAGAGAGATGAGATTTATGGACAATGTCATTTCTCTTTAATTTGTCACCTCAGCTGACTCGCAATGACTTTCATGAGTGTGGAAACTCACTCCGAAACTACTGAACCCAGTGACACAGCAGAAAATAAGTTCTGAAAATCAAGACATGAGTCAAACGGCTGCACAGCTGCGGCTCAGGGGGGCAACGTGAAACAGTTCGACTCTAGAAAGTTTGACTTTTACATTTCACACAGGTTAAGAAAGGGTTGAATCATTACATTAATTCAAGAAGCCATAGAATCTAGAATAATAAAGCACAATCTCTATCCTGTATGAGTGAGATGACTTGAGAAGGATGTTGCACACTTACTGTGAAGCCTTGAGAGGAGCCACACATATGGGTTGGATGTCCGTGCCCTCCTTGGAAGCTTGGAGTGTGTGTGTGAGCCACCAGTTGCTGCTCTCTCTCTCTCTCTCTCTCTCTCTCTCTCTCTCTCTCTCTCTCTCTCTCTCGTGTCCCTGTCTATCTCTTGGTCTCTCACTAAACCTCAGTGTCCTGTGTACCTGTGTGAGTGTGTCTGAGCGTATGACTCTTGCTCTTGCCCCTTACACAGGGGAGGAGGGAAGGTGTGTGTGTTTGAGAGAAAAGAGAGAGAGAGAGAGAGAGATACACTCCCTTTTCCTCTTATGCTCCCTCCCCCCTCCTCCCCTTTGCCCCATGACTCCTCCTTGGACAGTGTTTTTGTGTGTGTGTTTGTGTGTGTCACTGTCTTGCCCCAGGGTGTGGGGCTTTCTCCAAGGATGTGGGGGGGGGGGGGGGGGCATAGCTGTCACACAGCTATGTCCGGATCAGACAAATGCATCTTCATTTTCTGACAGTCGTCGTGCTCAGGTGAGAGGAGGGCGTACCTGTGTTGTGTTTGGAAATCAAGGACACAACCTGAGGAGATGAGATCACTTTTATTTTTTATGTGTGATTTGGAAAGATGTTCTCTGCATCATGAGGCGTTGCTTGCTGTTGGGATTAAATAAAGCTCAATCATAAGTCTCCCGTGTGTTCTGCAGCTTAAAAAGTGACTGTTACAGCAGAGTGACACCTCTCAAATATGAAGAAACTTAATATCTGACTTGTCGTCGCTGCAGCAGCTGCAGACTGAGAAGTTTCCACGTCGTTCATTAGTGTCGACTCAGTGCTTTTATGGTAACAAACAGGATATATATTGTATATAACCTGAAGTTTCAGACAAACTCAAATGTATAAACTGAGCTGTCAGAGGAGAAATGAACGGAGTAGTATTGAAGATGTCTCCTGGTGTTTCCTCTCTTTGTGGAGACATAGTGGGGATGAGATCCAGCTTGCATGGATACTTGTGTCATGCAGTAAGTTTATCTGCAGCCCAACTCCCCCCCTCCACTCCTCCTTGTTCTTTTCACTGAAGGCAATATTTGACTTGACAGGCTGCAAGCCAGCTTAAGAGTCAACTGAATTCACGGACCCGCAATCCACAGGCTTGACAAGGTACATACTTTGAACAACAGCCCTTTATGCATGTCTCACACTCGCTCATAGGTTCATTTACCATCCTCACTTTCTCTACTTTGGGGAAATTCATATTGCGCTGTCAAGTCGAGTCTGTTCCTCTCGGGCTCTCCGTCATTTCTGCGGTGTTTTGTCCTCGCCTCATGCTTCCTGTACCACTCACCACACCTGACCAAGCTACTAATTACAGCTGCTGACATGAGCCACCGTGTAATTTAAAATCCACCTCTCTCTCTCCGCATTATGCTCCCTCTCTTTGCCTTCAGTCATTTCATTCATCACCTTCCATTCAGGTTCATTCTCCTCCACCTCCTCTTCTCTATAAGAACCTTCTTATCACTACATCTAATACGCACTGTAAGTAAGTCCCATAATGACAACATGATCTGTGGTTAAATGACCTGAGTGATATTTGGCACAACATTCTTAAAATGACAGACGATGAGCAGGAAGATCTTATCAAAAAACTAAAAGGCCAAAAAGGAGTGTAACTACGTCGTGATTTGTATGTTGGACCAGAAAAACAGGATCACTGACTGACAGCGGTAGAGCTGTATATTCTGAAGTCGTGCTTCTGAAACCTTGAAGATAGTTGTTATCACACTGGATGTGCACGTGTTTGTTTGTCATTAAATTTGGTTGAGATGTCATGACTGACTCACGATTGGCAGGTGTGTCGGCGAGACTCTGCAGACCTTGAGCTGCCAATGTCTTCAACAGCACAAGATGGCGGCGCATCAGCGTATATGACACTTGCGAGGGTGCAATATCTTGTTTTAGGAATTAGAATATGTATTTATTGTGATTTGTCAGAGAAGATATCTACAGTGGCCGTGAAGTGCAAAACACAAAGACAAATCAAAATACACAACAGCAGAGAAAGAAAACACAACAAATCAAAGAACACAACGGCAAACAGGGCACATCACCAAACACATTAACTTCTAATGGAAAAGAGAAGAACAACCAGGATATATTATTTTTACAGCAGGGTTCCTAGAGAGTAGTTAATGCCTGCAGCGCAGAGAGCTGCTTGTACACTACGAGCCCCTCTGAGACCTCTGTAAGTGACATATAGCAGCTTTACCTCTGATTTCATGCTTTAGTCTGTACCTGCCTCGGGTCATTTCTCGCAGTCACTCTAAAGGTGACCACTCCTTCCCTGTCACCCCCCCAAGAGTGAGCACGCTGGTCTTCGGCAGAGAGCGGCCCATTTTATGACCCATTTCCGCCTCCACCTCTGCCTTTCTTGAAGTTTAATGGCCGACTCGAGAAGGAACATTCCGCATCCTATATCGCAAGTAGCTTGTTGTCGCAGCCGCCTAAACTCACCCATGTCCGACCCCCCCCCCCCCCTGCCACTATGCGCCTTGTCGACCATGTCAGCCTCCCCATCCATTTCATGGAACTTAAAGTGATTTCCTCTAATATGCTCTCATCCGCTCTTTGTCAGGGCGACTGAGGTAAGGTTTGCTTCACTGACACGACAGGAGCAATATGGATTTGACGAGCATTAAAAAAAAACTCCCCTTTCTCCGACTTTTCCATTTCAGGTGTGAATGTGAATAAATGTCACCACCCACCTCGTCCACCAACCCCCCCCCCCCCCCCCCCCCTTCATGGATGATCCCCCGTTGACAGGCCGAGGGTAATTATCGTGGTTTCAGGTCTGAGAGGAATGCTACTGCGCTTCACAACAGATGTCTGCTCAAATCCAGGAAAAACCACCCACAGAGATGATGATCAAATACTCTTACTGTACTCAGCTGACCCACAGTGTGTGTGGGTGTGAGAATCTTTTGTCGTCCGTCCTCTGACTCCTTCTCAACAATTTTGACCCTTTCCAATATATTCCCAATATTATGGTGGAGACTTTTCAATTTTATCGTTTATGCTGAGTAGTAAGAACTTTTTGTGTTTTGGCGTCAGTGCTGAGGCTCTGTGTTTTATGTGGTGCGTCATCCACATGGTTTTACTTGCACAAACTCTGCAGAACGCAACTGGTTTTAACTGTGGCACAAAGAGCTGCCACTGGTTGAGCCGGGATCAGTTCAAAAGTTTTCTCTGAATTGAAAACACATCCTGAATGGAAATGTAATCTTTCCGAACCATGTGGCAGCCAAAGCCACTGATTTAAAACCGGTTGTTACATTCTGTTTGATTTCTGTCACTTCAGACTGTATCTGATAGGCACAGTATGCTGGTGGCAAACAAAATATATTCAAATCTATGCAGACTCAAACTCAGACTTAAAAACACACAATGAGAACTACATGACCTGCAGAGCTGTGAACGCACTGTGGTTGACCGTGGATTTCATTACACAGTAAAAGAAGAAAAAAAATCCTTTCTGGGTATTTGATCTCAAACTAAGTGTTTCCCTTTTCCCACAGTCCTCTCTGAACTATTTACCTGACTCAACACTACATTAATACTTTCGTTCCTTTTTCTCTTCTCTATTTTACGCTCCCTGGACAGAACCCACACTGCTGAAAATGCTCACTTTATTTAGAATTTATATAAAATGTATGAATATGTGTAACTTTAAAACAAATCTATTCAAGTTATTTGATTTATTTAAAGTTACATGAACATTTTAAAACATAAATTTAGCAAAGTTAAGGTGTTCAGAGCCCAGGGTTTACTGACATGTTAAGGTGGTCGGCAGCGTCCGGCCCCCAGGAACCACACCTGAGCGTTTTAAAAAGCTGCTCACATTGTTTTGTCTCCCCCCTGATGACTAAGGCAGACTGAGATGATGATCAACTGTGCGACACGTCATCCAGGAAGGACACAGACACACACACACACACACACACACACACACACACACACACACACACACACACACACACACACACATCCTGCTGTTTTATAGAGGTTTTATCCAGCTGAAGAAAATGGTCCTGTTGAGCTTAATGATTTTTGCAGTAATGGCATCATGATACTCTGTTCAGTCTGTGTTCGTCTCTCAGGAGCAGCTCAGCCTCTGGTGTCGAGCTGCTCTCAGATTCCTGCCATATTTCTGGACGGCCGCTGAACAAACAGCGGTGAACCTGATCCATGTTGTCACACTTTGACACGGGGTAGAGTTTCCCCTAACACACCCACACACACACACACCCCCCAAATAAAGACTTACAGTAAGAGCCAACTCTCATCCATTTACATGCGTATTAATTCCTAATCGCGTGCCTCCTTCTCTTGTGTGAGTGTAGTCCCCATCTCTTATTGCTGCAGTAACAGATAATAAACCTTTATCAAACAAAGAGTGAAAGTGAAATCTGTTAAACAGAGCTGTACGACCGCACCAATCACGATAGTAAAAGAAGACAGAGTTTCCCTTGACTTATAAAGAACACAGCAGAATATTGTCTCGGTTGTTAACAACAACAGGAAAATGTCAGCAGCATTTTAAGGATCGAATCACGTCGTCTTTAAATCCTCTGCGTCTCTCCTCTTTTTCATCCTGAGATTTTAACTGGGGCTGGCAGGAAAAAAATCCATAAAACATCTGGAGTAACTGACTTGGACATTTGCATTCTCACATACAGCTGTCAGTTCAGAGTGTGTCCAAGCAGCTTAGAAGATTCGTATCACTCATATCTGAGAACCTACTGCGAGCAGATTAGATTATTTGAATTGGTGGTTCTCTGGTGTTTTTTAACCTTTGAACAAAGCAGTTTCCTCCCGTCTGAGTCATACCAGATTTCTGTCAGAAACCTACGGGTGCACCTCCAAATACAAACTATTTTCCAGATATATACGTGTTGCATTCATGCATTGTGGTGCAGTATTGTCATTTTCCGACTGAGCATAAAAAAAAGACGAGTGTGTTTAAATGTTGTGAGTTACCTGCACAGGAATGGTGTCCATTATAAAAGGGGAACTTTACTGCCGCTCAGTGACAACACCGGTGACGTCGTCAGGTGCCACTGTGTCTGTCTGCACATCTCTGTGTCTGTGCTGACGCTCACGTAAACACACACAGGGACACACACTGTCTTTTAGGAGCAGTCAGACAACACCATCCTCCACCTGTCTCCAGTGTTACCTGCCCCAGTCATTACAAGGGTCCCAGATCCCCACTGTAAGTGCACATGTCAACAGCAAAATTACAGGGCACGCACCCACACATATTTGTTTTGCTTTTAAAAGGGTAATATCCGTCTGCACGCAAGCGATACGTTCATTTTCTCTCCCCCCTCCTCCTTCTTCTTTCTTCTTTTCTTTTTCGTGAAACCCAGAAAACAAAGCAGGTGAGGTTCAAAGACAATGCCCAGAGAAGGACGAGATGTGTGGAGATGACGGACGCACATTGGCGCTGTGTGTTTGTGTAATGACAAGGGGGAGACTTTGTTGTTTGGGCCCTGTTTCTCCAGCCAGTGTGGACTTTACCTCGGTGATTACAAACCTTCCTCTGTAGCCAAAGTGTCATTAGATCCCAGCTTTGTTCTCCCAGCTAAGCTCGCTCTTGCCAAACTAATGAAGATAAGAAAGTTCATCCAGATGAAAGTGTCTCTGTCTAGAAATGTGACACGTCTGACAAGGAGACGGAAAGACAAAGAGCTATGTCCTGACAATGCTGTCAGCTTTGTGTTTTCACTGAAATTACTTACACCAGTGGTCTACTGTCAGTGTAAATATTACCCGGTGCACGCACAAGCAATCTTCCCCGTCGTCTTTTATCCGTGGCTCTTTCACCAAGTTGGCTCATGGGTAACCTGAGTGCTCTCTTTCCCTTTTCAACATGATCAGTACAAACAATGACAAACTTGGCTGATTGACTCGGTCTTATTGTGCCTTTTATTATACGTTTAGTTTTCTGCTGAAAGAAATCACGACTGTCTGAATAGATACTGACAGAATCTGTTTGTGGGACGTGGCATCATCCTAAAAACAGACAGAGGTGAGGTCACCTGTGGACGAAGCCGGACTTGTTTCCACAACTCGGATAAAAAGTAATGATCGCTCTTTTGTCGATTATCAACACATGATATTAGTCACCGTGTCTTTCCTTAATCCAGAGAAACTCCATGGAAATGGCAGGGCCTCAAACAAAGAACCTTCAGCCAACACACTGTACGTGCATGATGACAAGCGCATTTAGCATTTCCTATAATTTGTGCACCGATCACGTCCGTCTTCCGCGTGCGCTGTAATTTCCCTTTGACTGGATTCTCAATAACATCCTGCTGTCTGAGGACATCTGAGGGGACAGGTTGGACTGACCCTCCACCACATCACACACGGGAGACTGTTATTCCGGCCCTGGCTAATGACAGCCGAATGAGAGAAACGACAGGAAGCTGCCCCCTCTGATCTCTGTATTTAAAAGCGTCCTTATTATTGCTTTTGCATTGTATCGGTGCGCACGGATCCCTTAAGAGAACTATTATTAAGGTGAAGGACTGTGACTCGACTGTGGCAGTGGATTCTTTAGCTGAGGATGTCACAGAAGGACAATGGGCTTCCCTTATTGCAGATGAGAAAATCATTGTTGAAATAAATGCAATCTAATACATGTAGCTGCTTGTAAGAATAGACAGTGTTTTCCTGTTCATTGAATTACTTACGAACAAATGTTTCTGTTATGGAAATCCAACAGTTGTAAATAAATTAACTCAAAACCACACACCAACCTCATGTAGCACTTAGGAGCGTCTATCCATTCATTATCTACACCCTCTCTATGATGTATATCTCGGCTGGATCTAATCTCAGCTTACATTGGGCCATGGAGGCTGGCGACACCCTGGACAGGTCTGCTGCCTATCCCAGGGCCAACACACAAAGACAAACAGTGATTCACGCTCTTCAGTGAACCTCAACTGCATGTGTTTGGACTGTGGGAGGAAGTCAGAGTACCTGGAGGAAACCAGCGCAGACACAGGGAGAACCTGCAAACTCCAGACAGAAAGACCCCGGTCTAACTGGAGTTGGATGTCAGTGCACCACAGTTCTGCTCTACTTCAGGAAAAGTATATTTCCATAAGAGCTCAATGACTAACATCTTCAACGAATTAGCCTCTGGGAGCAACAGCAAATCTTTTGGGGCTTCTGGTGCCGACAGCGGAGGTGTGAGTCAAGACTCTTTTATCACACGAGTCGAACTTTTCTCCACACAAAACACAAACAGCAACACAACACATGTTTCTAATCTCCATTCACAGTTGTCTACATATTAATCCAGTTAAATAAAAAAGCACATAGTCGATGAAATTCGGTGAATGTGTTCCGCCTCTTTATCTGTCCACATGGACTGTTTGGCTGCAGGCAACCAATTGTTGATTGGTCGAACTAGAATCAGGCATATTCACAGACAGAATGTGATTATAGACATTTGGACCAAAGTGGTTGACTGACTGTCCAACACTGCCGTGCACAGGTGGTTTAAAAGAGAGAAAGCACAAAAAGGGCAACAGAGGAGGGAGACGCTAACAGAGCTGACAGAAGTGGCCATAGTTTGCGTTATAGCTTAAAATATTTAGCAAATAACCTATCATAGTAGAATCTACGTTTGAAACCTTAAAGAGAATGGCATGGTGGTCCAGTGGTTAGCAGCATCAACTCACAGCAGGAGGGTTCTTGTAAATTTGTTTGTGAAGGTATTTCGAAACCTAACTGTTGCAAAACTCTAATAAATATTAGAACAAGGTGTCAGCTTATTTTTTTATTACTGTATCCGGATTCGATTGCACAAGACATGTGAGAGTGCGTCACTTTCTAAAGATGGATTCCTCAGTGTGTTCTAAATGAGGCCAAGTGTGCCGCCAGGGTTTATTGTTTCATCCTGTCATGTTAAACAAGTTCATCCAGTCGCATGATGTTCAAATTTTAATGTTGTGTTTTATGATCTCCGTTGATTGATATGATCACCACTTCCTTTCAGTTTTATTACTTCATAAGGAGGTGGAGGAAAACAAAAAGAACCCCCCCCCCCTCACTGAAGGAGCGACTCGGAGTGAGGGCGTGAAGATTTATGAATGAGTTAACCTCAGAGTAACCCTGCGTAGTGAAACACAGCAGGTGGTCATCCGTCTTTGTCCACAGCAACAGAGACAGGTGCTTCCGACTGTTGGAGGGGGACAGATCGCTGCTGACTGCAGACAATGGAGGAAAACAGGAGGAGGTGGTGGTCTGTGGATGCTCGGCCCTGCTCTACAAATGCATTGAACCCACCCACTCACTCTGAGCATTAAAGTCCATATTTCAACACGAGCACAGACACGTTCCTACAGACTGTCAGTGTTTTTCCATCCAAGAGGACAATAGTTGTGTGACCCATATCTGAGCCTGACATAGGCAAACAGGAAGAGATCCCCTTTGCGTATGAGGGGTATTCCTGACTCCAACGTGAGGAAGAGAAGAAGAATGGAGTGAGGGGGAGGAGGAGGCAGGGATCATCCTTTGACCCAAAACATCCACCTACAATATTTTTATCAGAGGAGACCTGAGATCAGCAACACACCCACGATTACACTGATTTCAACACAGTTGTGTAAAAATTCCTCGTCCACCTGCGCCTGTCTCTCTGTACTTTCACTGTGCAGCCTTCCACGCCAGGACGCCACCCAGTGAAGAACTGTCTTAAAATCTGAGAGCTGAGTAGCGTGACAGCTCTGACACTCTTCCGAGAGGCGAATATGAAAGTAACGACACTTTGGAGACATCTGACTGTCTGATCAGCTGTGGTATCCAAACAATGTGTTTCCTTTTCAAATGGAACAAACGCTGCTGTGTAATTAAACCTGTCCCAAGGCTCTTATCTGCATAGCTGCAGGATGACACACAGCCACAGTGTCGCGTCACAGGAGAATGACACATCGCATGCAATAGGATTGCCTCTGTATAGAATCATCGATCTTAGCTGAAAACAGATTTCTCTGTTGGTAGAAAATGAAATCAAAATTATTAAGTCCCAAATCTTTGCAGAAATATCAATCATTCACTTCGGTTGATCCCTCACATACGTGCTACCTCCGTGTCCTTTATTCTCTACTATCAGTCATTGTGTAAGGGGAGGTGCCAGCGGTAATGACAGTGGAGTCAGGATTGATTGATTAAAGTAAACAGAGGAAGGAAGAAGAGGAAGATGATGAGCAGAAAGAAAGAGGAGTGAAGGGTTGACCTCTCTCCTTTGCTGCCACACAGATAAGAGCGGTGATGGAGATTTCCAGTGGACTCAGATAACCTTTACCTGGAGGGGCACACGTCACCGTTTACAACTTCACTGTCTACACCAAGTCTAGACTTTTTTTTAAAGTAGTGGGGCCATAGTGTCGTATACTTTACATGCTCCATGTGCCTTATCTTCCAGGTTCATTTCTGAAGGAGAACTGCTGTGCATGTTTACAGTGTTTTACAACCTCAATAGTAACATGGGATGCAACAGACCTTTGGACTGTATCATTATCTTTGTTTTCTGATCTGAAGAGAAAACTACAAAGAACAAAAACAAGTCATTTTCAGCTTTAGTTGTTTTGACCTCCAGTTTTGTTTAATTTTCAGAATCAGTAAAACTTCTTAGATCTCTGCAGAGACCCTTTAATAGACTCACTATGGGGACATGTGCCATGCTGCAGCAGTGAAGGAAACAGACTCTTAGTAAAAGTAATACATTAGAAATAGAATTAAATTAGGTAGTGAGTAGAGCACATTCCTACGCCAAGGCCGAACAGTCCTCTCATTAAACCACATTTAAATTCACTACATCCACACCTTTATTTATGTTTTTCCATCAAGATTCATGAATTATTCTCGGAGAAATCAAGGAAAATGTTGAAAATATCTTGCAATGTTCAAGAAAGTGAAAAAAAAAATCCTGGACCCGCCCTTTAATCTGGATCGCACCACAGAGTAATGAGTTCTTGCTTGGGTCAGGTCCCACCCCTCCACTAAAGTGTACAAACAAATGCAGAACAATACATGAACTCCTTGGCAAAACAAACCCCTAGAGCAAAAACACAAACACAATGAAATACAAGATTTAGAAAATAATATATACCATGCAGCCAAATCGCACATGTATGAAATTGCACAAATAGAATTAGTTAAAATCCTGTGTGGGATGGATCATGTGATTGTCTAAATTTGCTTTGCATGTATATAAAAGTGGGATGATTCATTTTGTGTAATTTAATTCAAACCTTGAACATGGTGGTTGAACTAAACTCTGACTTTATTACAGTTTATACCAGGGGTCACCAACCTTTTTGAGAGCTACTTCATGGGTACTGAGTCATACGAAGGGCTACCAGTTTGATAAACTCCTCTGAAATAACCAATTAGCTCAGTTTGCCTTTAGTTATATATTATTATTAACGATAAATGATACTCATCTATGTGAAGACACTGATCACGTTAAAGATTTCTCACAATAATTATCGACAATGACTTAACAAGGTGGGAAACAGATAATATCAATATTCAACACTTTATTTCTATTAATCTCAGCAATTGTTATACATTTTCAGATGATCACTTCTACAACACTTCGTAAGAAAGATTTCCCATTTACAGGAGCCATTGACCAACGCTTTGAACAAATCATAGTCAATAGTCAACTTCAATATGAGAGTATAAAAAGTAAATAATTACATTTAATTAAACCACTCATGTGGTCCTGGTTGATACTCTAACCATCGACTGTATATAAAGACTCTAACTATAAAACTATAACTCAGGGCTCTGTTCTCGCTTGTTTCCAGCAGGGGGCGCTGTGAAAGCCTCGCTCAGCGTCGCTCAGCGTCGCTCTTGTCTTCACTCGTCTGTGCTGACTTCCTGTCCGGCTGCGGAGCCTCGGTTGATGTTTTGTTGGATCCGCAGAGTCGGTTTCAAACCTTTCTCTCGCTCCCTGAGGTCGCGCTTCTTCTCCCGCAGCCCCCGCACTCTGGTTCCCAGCATGTCCTTCCAGTACCCGCTGGCGTACCGCGACCAGGCAGTCGTAAGTTACACCCCGGCTAGCCGGTTAGCCTAGCGTGCTAACGAGCCGAGGATGCTTAATCATCACGCTCATTCATTCATCGGAGCGGGCGTCTGCTTTGTTAGCATGCTAGTTAGCTTAGCCTGCTCCTGCAGCGCAGACTTGACCGTGTTGACAAATGAATGGGCCGCCTTTGCTAGCTTTGCTTTTTTAAAAAAAAAATGTAAATCCCACATGAAACATGTTAGCTAGCATGTTGCTGTTTACTACCATGGTTGATTCAGCTGCCAGGCCTGGTAGCACAAGGCTGTGTTGTGTTTGGATGCCACACCCCAGCTGGTTCATGTTGTTAACATCTGTCCCCTGCCTCAGGTGGATGACTACCATGGCTGCAAGGTGCCAGATCCATACAGCTGGCTGGAGGACCCGGACAGTGAGAAGACACAGGTAAATCAGCTGAGAAATCACAACTTCACATTGATACTTAGCCAGATTGGCACTTAGCATCCTCAGAAGCTAAAATTCTTTTGTAATTGCTGTACTGCCTATGTCAGTGGTGCTTTTCTTAAGTGCATGAGGTTGTGGCTCTGTCAGTCGCATGTTTTGTTGATATGATCGGTCTGTTCCGAGAAGCTGCTCAAGCGAGAGATCTGGAGAACCGTCCTGAGTCATATCAGTACATTTGATTCTTGGAATCGAGCACAGAGATGTTAGTGCTCTGTAAAACATCCACGTATTGGTATCTTCTTCCGCCAGGCCTTTGTCGGCGCTCAGAACCAGCTGACGTTGCCATTCCTGGAGCAGTGTGAGGTCCGGGACATGTTCAAGGAGCGGATGACGGAGCTGTACGACTACCCCAAGTACAGCTGTCCCTTCAAGAGGGGGAGCAGGTGAGGCGATGGAAGAACTGCAGGTTTGCTGAGGGCTGTTCTTATGAACTCGGCTGTGATGGCCTGTCACAATAACTGTTTTTGTGGGACGATACATTGTCCCGGAAATAATGCCGATAAACGATAATATGGCATCTCGTCAACATGGCAATACTGCAAACTGGCTTCCATTAACACATTCCCTGTCGTGATCCAGCACCTGTCTCAAAAGTTTGGCAAAAATGATCGTGGTCATATTTACGTGATTATTAAAGATGTGTTGTGTCAAACTGGATTTAATTCCTCTAATTATTTGGTTATTTGGTGCTTTCAGATATTCATCATGTGCCATAAGAAAATATGTCAGACACACAAATCCCTTCAAGGCAATAATGATACACAACATTATCCACTACAATAAATAAGCTCGACATAGTCACCCAACAATTCACACAACACTAGAGATCTTTATATTGAATGATAGTAAAACCTCCTTATTCACCTGAATGTTTTCTCCTCTTCTGCTCAGGTACTTTCACTTCTACAACACAGGCCTCCAGAACCAGAGTGTGATGTACTTGCAGGAGAGCCTGGATGCTGAGCCCACAGTCTTCCTGGATCCAAACACATTTTCTGATGATGGGACTGTTGCCCTACGAGGTAAGCGATGAAAATGAACTTAATTATTTTGTGTGATAATTTAGTTTGATATAGTATAAAAATAGACTTTGTGATGTCTAAAAATACTTTGCTATTTATAGTATCTACACTGATGGCCCCATCAATTATTTAAGGTCGCTGTTATCTTTGTTGATATTCTATTTATGTCTCTTCTTTGAGGCTATGCATTCTCTGAGGATGGGGAGTACTTGGCGTACGGCACCAGTGCCAGCGGGTCGGACTGGGTGGAGATCCAGTTCCTGCGGGTTGAAGGTGCCATGCCTCTAGAGGACCGTCTGGAGCGAGTCAAGTTTAGCTGCATGTCCTGGACCCATGATGGGAAGGGGCTTTTCTACAACTCCTACCCTAAACAAGAGGGCAAGAGTGATGGTGAGATCAAGATAATGTTGTTGTGTCTATACTTTAGAATACACTACAACTTACTTGAAGACTAGTGCAATGGTTTTTTTGCAGCAGCTTCACGTTTCCTCTCTACTCTCATCATTTTTTTGTCACCACTTGGGGGCAGTGATGAATCTAAACCCTGTTGTCTCTGTTAGGTACTGAAACCTCTACCAACCTGCACCAGAAGCTGTACTTCCACGTCCTGGGGACCCCGCAGTCCGAGGACGTGCTGTGTGCCGAGTTCCCCGACAACCCCAAGTGGATGAGTGGAGCTGAGGTACGACCAATGGGTTATCTGGCTTCTGAAAAAAGTAACTGATCAAAGAGGTTGTGTGTTTATTGATGTACGACACTGTGCACTGCAGGTATCAGATGATGGGCAATATTTACTGCTGTCCATCAGGGAAGGTTGTGATCCAGTCAACAGACTGTGGTACTGTGATCTGAAGACCACTCCTCAGGGTATTACAGGTATGTTATGCACAACTGATTATTAAGCTTTTATTTTTAACCCTGAATTAAAACTGTGACAACTAAACTACAAATATAGCTTTGCTTTGTGTGTTTATTGTGCATGTTCAGCACCTTCTTATTTGTACATAATATTTTCCCTGGCATTTTCAGCCTTGATTTGACAGCAGGCTGCTTCAATCATGATTCCCCGTCTTCATAGGATTGAAATACCTCTTATGTTCCAGGACTTTTGCCGTGGGTGAAGCTAATCGACAACTTTGACGCGGAGTACGAGTATGTGACCAACGAAGGCACGTTGTTCACATTCAAGACCAACCTCGAAGCCCCACGTTATCGCCTCATCAACATCGACTTTGCCTCGCCTGCACAGAGCAGCTGGCAGGAGCTCATCCCTCAGCATGACAAGGACGTTATCGGTTAGTTGCCGAAATACTCAGATTACCTTTATTACTAAAACATCACCTGAGATTCAATTTAACTTCTTACCCATCGCATTTCCTTTGCCACGCCTCGCCCACAGTGTTCGCCACCTGTACGTACTCGAGCTTCCTGTTTGTGTGTTTCCTCCACGACGTGAAGAACGTGTTGAAAATGTACCGTCTGAGCTCAGGGGAGGAGCTTAGGACCTTCCCTCTGGACGTCGGCTCTGTGGTGGGCTTCACCGGACGGAAGAGAGACTCTGAGATCTTCTACTATTTCACGTCTTTCCTCTCTCCAGGTACTGCTCTCTGCAACTTTTCAGAGACAAAGTGTGATGAAAACTGGATTGTACTGAGTGAGAGAGACTTGTTTTTATCTTGCAGCGGTGCTCATTTGGTTTGATTACTGCGTTACATGGTTCCCGCGAAAGAAAAATATATGAACAAATTAAATGATGATTTTCATTTTTCCATCCAGCCATCATTTACCACTGCGACCTGACCCAGGACCCGCTGCAGCCCCACATCTTCAGAGAGGTCACCGTCAAAGGCTTCAACACCTCCGACTACCAGACCACCCAGGTAACTTGAGACCTTATTTCAACATTGTATTTCTGACAAGCAATTCTTGTGTGTTCCTAATAACTGAAGAACACTCCTCAGTGGTCCCTGAGACATTTAAAGGAAAAGTGTTGACATCAAGTCGTTCATGACAGCCTACCTCGACCCAGACCTTCTGAAGTATACCTGACGTACAGTGTGACAGGTATTAATCGAGTTGTCAGGAGAAAAAAACGCAGCCGACACGTTTGCTGGACCAGAACAAATCCCTCTTAGTCTGTTGATGCATGACAGGAGGCGTTTTAAAACTGCCAAATGTCACATTTCTCAACTTTCAAATGGTTTTATATATTTTTAAATGAAAGCAGTTGAGCCTATAATACAGCTTCTCAGCTTCAGATTTATTGTCTTATCCCTGCTGAGGACAGTGAATAACATTGTAAATGTGAAAAAAAACAGCAGGCACCGAGGACAGGCCGTTATTGTGCCTCTTTTCTACTCTCCTCTCTTCTGACTCAAGGACAGAAGATCCAAGATAAAGCTTTGTTGTCCTTGAACGCTTCCTGACAGCCTGTCCATGTTTTTCCAGATCTTCTATCCCTCCAAGGACGGCACTCAAATCCCCATGTTCATCGTTCACAAGAAGGGCATCAAGCTGGACGGTTCCCATCCAGGTTTTCTGTACGGCTATGGGGGCTTCAACATCTCCATCACACCGAGCTACAGCGTCTCCCGCCTCATCTTCGTCAGACATCTCGGGGGAGTCCTCGCTGTCGCCAACATCAGAGGAGGAGGAGAGTATGGGGAGACCTGGCACAAAGGTGAGCGTGAACATGTGACACGCTGATGTACGTCCAGAAGAGTTGAACCGTGTAATTGTATAAACATGTACAATTCTCTGCTGGTAGTCGAGGATCAGCCATTCTTGCAGCACAAACCTCATTGACATACTTCCACTGTGTGTTTCTCTCTTCCAGCTGGCATGTTGGCCAACAAGCAGAACTGCTTCACAGACTTCCAGTGTGCAGCGGAGTATCTCATCAAGGAGGGATACACCTCTCCGTCCAAACTCACTATAAACGGAGGCTCCAACGGGGGTCTGCTCGTCGGTAAGTATGCTGCCGCTGGCTGAAGATCAACATTCACATGTAAACCAGCTCCAGCAGCTTTGAGTGCGCGGTGATCGGTCGCTGACGTATCTGCCTGCTTCCTCTCTCAGCTGCCTGCGTGAACCAGAGGCCTGAGCTGTTTGGCTGCGCTGTAGCTCAGGTCGGCGTCATGGACATGCTGAAATTCCACAAGTTCACCATCGGACACGCCTGGACCACAGACTTCGGCTGTTCAGAGGAAAAAAAGCAGTTTGATTGGCTCATCAAGTAGGTGCTCCCCGAACAAACGTTTACAAACAGTGTGTTGTTAATTCAAATGCTGGATGAAGAATTTATCAAGCACTCTAACCTTCCTCTCCTTCTGTGCCGCAGATACTCCCCTCTCCATAACATCCGCATCCCAGAAGGCAATGGGGTCCAGTACCCCGCAGTGCTCCTGCTCACAGGTGACCACGACGACCGGGTGGTGCCGCTCCATTCTCTCAAATACATCGCCACCCTGCAGCACATCGTCGGCCGCAGCTCCAAGCAGAAGAACCCCCTGTTCATCCTCGTGGACACAAAGTCGGGCCACGGTGCCGGAAAACCCACCAGCAAGGTCATCCAGGAGGTGGCTGACACCTACGCCTTCATCGCTCGCTGTCTCAACATCTCCTGGGTCAAATAACTAGTGTTCGTTTTTCTTTGTTACTCTTAATTCCTCTTTTGGAAAACTACTCACTTTACAGCATATGTTTACCCAGCCATCGTTCTTCACCATATCTTTTGTCCACTAGGCCATATTTGTAGTCGTTTTAAAACACTACAGTTTCAGTGGGGGGTGATTAAATGGAGCACCCCCTTCACGGTTACAGCAATCAGCCGTTACAGTCCTGAGGTTCAAGTGGCAAACGTTTGTTTGAGTTTGATTGTTTCTGCTCCAACGTGATGCATATTATTTATTTTGGTTCTTGCACGGGATGGCAAATGAGAAAACTGCCATAGCTGACAGTATTGCTGTGGTTGTGTGTGTGTGGGAACTTACACAAAAATAAAACGTGTGTGTGAATATGAGATGTTGTGTGTGTTCAAATGTCAGGCCCCACTTTTCTTTCAGGCTGATGATAATTTCTACCTCTTGACATGTGCTGATTGTTTACCTTCGAAAGGGAACAGGACACAATGCCACAGCTACAATAAATCAACTTTTTAAACAGTGAGTTTGTCCCTGTCCGTTTTATTCTTTTCAGAAAAATATGAATAGCTGAAGTATAAATTAATGGTCATGTTCGATCAATATTTATCAGAAGATAATCTAATTTCTCGTTTTGTTTAGTTGCAAATTGAAAAATAATAATTTAATTTTCGATTTAATATATTTTTTCATTTTTATTCTGCGATGAGTTCTGTTAGTAGAGAAGAAAAGGAAGTGCCAGCAGGAGCATGTGTAGCTGCTGGTGTTTTTGTGATATAGGTGTCCAGTCGTCCACCAGGGGGCAGTCGCTGTGACACTGAGCAACACGTGCAGCAGGAGCAGAAAGTGAGGGTGGTCTGACAATGGGCCCCATGTGGGTTACTCAACATACATGTTTTGTGTTGAAGAACCTCACTGATGTTCCACTCCCCTGTTTATAGAGGAAAAACTTCTGGGAAGAATATTATATTTAACTTGTGATATAAATTCACAAAGAAAGAAATGAAGAAGAAAGTGCTTCAGCCACACACATTGGATATTTATCAGTTAGAAATATACAACTTCCTGTTTTATTTTCCTGCATGAATGAGGAATAGACATTTTTCTGCAGTTTAAAAAATGTATGAGTTGAGAAGAGCAGGTTTTAGTGAAGTGTCTTCAAATGACAGGTTTTCATTCTCATTTCTGTCCTTTAAATTAAACATTTTGTTCAAATCCAACATTTCAACCACTTGGAGACATTTGACAAAATACAATTTGGCCTTGACATCACAGGACAAGCTTAAAGAGTTTAGTTGGATAAAATGTTCTGAGCTGGATGGATGAAATGATTTGACTTTGTATCAGAGGCTTTGTTATGAATCAAGGAAACAAAAACTCTTTAGAATTCTTCTTCTTGTCAACACCTCACTTCCTTAGTTTGAATTTTAACTTTGAGAGGAAGTGAAACAATCTGCCAATTTCTTCAAGTAAGAAATAAAACATTGAAAAACAAGATAGAAATCATGATGATGATAACTTTTAAATTTAAACTAGGAAAATAGATCTCTTAAGTTAGTCCTAGAAAATATGCTCATCTCATTTTTTAGAGGATATTTTGATCAGGACATGAAAACAATATGTTCTCCAAACACCTGGATCTGAAATATTCATTTTAAACAGATATTTTGGATTTAAAGTTTCTGATGAAATTAAAAAGAAGAGTCTTGTATTCCACAAAACTCAACTTGATGTACTTGTAAAATGTTCTGTTAAAACCAACTTGGTGACAGAACACAGTGCAGGAGAGGGAGTTGTCGGAACTTTGAATGTTTCTCACAGAGAACAAGAAGTTCTGACATCTGAAGACAGACACACAAACATGAAACACAGCTCCTATAAATTATATCAATTAAATCCAGAGCACAGTTTTAATTTAGAAACTAAGAAATAACATTTTCTTACGCAACACGTTCATATTTTAAAACTAAACTGTGTTCTTTAACTTTCTGCTCCATTGGTCTAACTTTAGTCTTTGACTGAAATAACTTTCAGGCTGAGTCAGTGCAGCTTTAGGTACATTAAAGAAATGAATAGTTAAACAAGCTCATTCTAAAAGTTAATGTTCAGATTATTTTCCTTTTAAATCATCGTATATTTCAACCACAGTATTTCATCTGGGATTCAACTCACATTTCTGAGAACTTAACTGAAATGACTGGAAATTAAAAATTAGTCAGAGTTGACAGAAACAAGAGAAGCTGAGCAAATTTACTCATCTTGCAATCAAACGTAAATCATTTCCCATGGGCCTGCGTCCAAGCGTGTGTGCACGTGTGCGTGAGAGTCTAGTGAACCACCAGGCGGCGCTGTGCAGCCCTGCAGCAGGCAGAGAGAGAGAGAGAGAGAGAGAGAGAGAGAGAGAGAGAGAGACTGATGAGTCTGATGATCTGCTCCGAATTATAAACCAAATATATATATAACAAAAATTATTTTATCTTCACTGGAGCTGACGTCATTTTGTTTATCATAGATTACATGTTATTGATTACATGTTATAGATTACATGTTATTGATTACATGTTATAGATCACATGTTATATGTTGTTGATTATATGTTATAGATTATAGATTGTCTTAAATAACGTGAGAGATTCGAAGTTATAAGTAACAACAGAAGTTTGTTCACACGTGAGATTCAGACATGTTCGTGTTTTCCTGCTCGTGGCCTCTGATTGGCTGACACGTTTGAAGACGCTCAAAAATATCCAATGAGCACACACCTGTGGCCGTGCTGAAATATTAATGCGCCGACCGGAAACCGCCTCCCGTGCCACTGCGGAGGGACTATGTGAGGGACTATATTCCTCAGCGGAGGAGCGACAAATTAAATATTTCCCAACGACACGTCGCGGTTCTAATGGTTTTGAGATGATTGATTTGTCTCCTGTGGAGGAATTTTGAACCTGAGAAGATGAGAACAGCAAATATTCAACTACATCGAACTTTTCTTTTAAAAAATGAAACTTGGAAAACCACTCACATGCTGAGGCCAGAGTATTTACTCTCTGTGTTTACTCCTAAATTAACGAAATATTTCAATCTCTACGACAAACAGGATCTTTCTTCTCGTCTTTTTTAATAATTATCATCATTATTCACATTATTGTTATTATTATTACTTTTTAAAATTATTATTACTTTTACGGATTATGTATTTATTTATTGGGGTAAATATCATCTTGAGTTGACTGGTTATAGTGAATTGCATTTACAGAACATTTATTAAATATATATTTATTAAATATATTTTTAAAAGTTTTCTTAAAG
Organism: Paralichthys olivaceus; assembly: GCF_024713975.1. NCBI lineage: Eukaryota > Metazoa > Chordata > Actinopteri > Pleuronectiformes > Paralichthyidae > Paralichthys > Paralichthys olivaceus. The sequence goes on from NC_091111.1 coordinate 15,287,442, forward strand.
TTTTCTGAAAAAGCTTGAGGCCTAAAACCCATCCAGGTCTCATGGGGGTCTTTTCCTCAGGGTGGGCTGCAGGGTTGCTGTATGTGATTTGTGATTGGTCCCTTTAAGACAAAGACCCTGTTATATATATATATATATATATATATATATATATATATATATATATATATTATCATTATTCATGTTTACACTGAACCACAAACTTTGCTGCCTCTGTGTGTGATTGCATGTCTTCTGGAAACACAGCTGCCATGTTGGCTCCTCTCAAAGCTAAAGCATCTTTCTGTCTGCTGTGTTTTAACTCTACCCTCAGTTCCTATATCAGCTGATCCAGGGTCAGTTGTGGCCACTTGCAGGAGAGGTGAGTGCATGAGGAGCAGATGTCAGATCAGTGAGGAAGGTTTGATGAAGAGGATAATGAACAACAATTAGCTTCAGGATGGAAACGTTTGTGGGTTTATAGGTTTGGAAATTAAAGGGGAAAGTGTTTTGAATGGAGGCTAAAGAGGGTGCTGGGTGGGGGAGGTGGAGTATTGATCTCTATCAACAAGGGAGAGGGGTGGGGGGATTCCTGGGCGCCTGCAGGGGGGTGGGGGTGCCACATGGTTAAGAGCAATGACAAGCTCAGAGACAAGCAGAGGGTTCACTTCTGATATTCACTCAAAAACGTGAAACTTGAGCCTTTTTGCAGCTTCAAACTTCTCATCACTTCAGGACAAGTTGAGCTCAAAGCTGCAGGAGCGGGTTTGAAAATGCTCCTCATCTCTGCAGGCTCACTTCTGTGGAGATGCTGTTTCTCGCAGGAATCTGTTGCTTCACTGTGAGACGCTTTAAACCTTCCTCCTCCTCCTCCTCCTCCTCTTCCTCCCGTGCGCCACCGCCGCCGCTGCTGCTGCTGCAGCTTCTGTTACAGCTTCACCATAAAATATTCATCCATGGAAAGTCTCTCTTTGATTCCAGCGCGGTCACTTTGGCGTCCACGCAGGTCCACAAGTCGCGCAGCCTGAACATGTAACTCAAACCACAGCAGCAGCGTCGGTGTGAAGGCTCCAGATCCTGCGAGGCTCAACCCTTCCTCCACATTTGCTCCATCAGCGGGACGCAGAGAGGCGCACTGCTCCGCCTGTGCCATCGCATCCATCCACGGGGGAAAAAAAGGGAGGATGTCCGCTCCTACAGGTGAGTCACTTATTTTTTTAAGCTCTCTACAGAAATGCTCCTGTTGTGGTTTGTTTGTCTTCACCTTGCAAACATGTGGTATTTATCTGCAGTGCAAAGCTCATCTGCACAACCTGCTTTCCATCGATCCAAATGCAGATCTGAACAAACTGATTGATTGGTTCTTGTGCCACAGACATCCAGCGAAGTTATGGATCCATTAATGCGCCATTAATAAACCTATAAATGAACAGGGCTGGCTTAAGTCACGTGCGAACTTCAAGACCTTGAAAAAAGAAAAAAGAAAAAGAATGAAATCCACCTGTTAATCAAAAGTGATCGATCTCCTCCAGGATCGATCCTAAAGCTGTTGGAAGAATATTAAAGGAATATTGACGAGAATTTTCGTTAAAGAAACGAATCCATCATCAGGTCTGAAGCCTCGTTCAGGCTTCATTTCAACTTTTAACAGGTCAAATGAAGCTTTGAGCTGAAACACATGAAAACACACTGACCTGAGGAATCCCGGCAAAACGAAACAAATCTAATAAAGCAGTGAAATGCGGATATTTGTGCGTCCTTTGTGCGCATTTTTATGGCGCACCGGCTGCACAGGCGCTTCTCCTCCATCCTCCCCCCCCCCCCCCCCCCCCCCCCCCCCCCCTCTCTGTGATGTCACCGATACGTTCATTCAGATATTTCCAGGCTGTTTACTCCTGTTGGAGCACACACAGGAATTTAAGGAAAGGAAAAGAGCACGTGGTTTAGTAGAAAATTTCCAAACACACTTGAAAGGTTCGTCCTTGTTGTTGTTACGAGTAAAACTGAAGAAGAAGTGAGTGAATCTGAGAGAGTGAGATGAAGAAGTGTTAAAAAAAAATAGTCCTCAGTTTCTTAAAAATGTGTCGGATTGAAAAGCTCTTGTGAGAATGGGTATTTCTCCTGCAGGGATGTATGATAATCACATGAAACCTGATTAGAAACGAGTGGTTTAGTGGCGTTTTGGTGAAAATGCAGAGTGTAGAAAATGCACCACAGAGACTTTTGGGTCATCTTTGTGGTCAAAGTATGGAGCACATGCTTCACGTGGGAGGTTTGGAATTCCTTTTATTCGTTGGTTTTAAATATTTCCAAACGAAATTAGTGAATATGCCAAAGAAATAACTTTGATTTAAAAAAAAAAAGTTATTATTATTATTTTTCTGTCTCAGAGCAGGGAGCACAGATTGTGGGAGGATGTGATTTGAAGCTGCAGTGACAGAGGCCTGATCCGAATTTTAAAAAATGATGAATTCCATCATTTAATTTATGTTTTTCTGCTTGTGAGAAGTTTCATCTTCCCTCTGATGGAAAACGTGTTGCATGGAGCTGCTTTGTGAGCACAACTCTGTTTACACTTTCTTGTGGGAGGATGTAAAAAGTGAGGGATTGGTGGCTGGAATGCACGAAGTGAACGACAAATAACAACCCCCCTCCACTAAAGAAGAGAAAGAAAGGAGAAAAGAGAGAGACGAACCCAGTGAACCCTTTGAACTGCATTGACAGCAATGTTGGGCTAAAGGCAAATTTCCTCTGGGAGCCTAGGGTGAGGAGTGGGGGTTGGGTGAGGTTAGCTGGGGTGAGGGAGTCCAAAGTCTGCTCAGAAAAGTTGGTATTCAAACAGCTCAGGACTCCGTGTGTGTGACACCGAGGCTCAATCATCATGATCAACTATTCTCTGCTCAGGATTCAGAGATTAGTTTAGTTTCAGTTTGCAAAGATTTTACCTCCAAGGCTTTAACTTCCTGGATTATTCACTGGAACAAGGAAATAGTTTGAGGTTCAGGTTTTAAAATGGAGATTTGTGTGTTGGGTTAAATCAAAATCTTTGTGAATTCATTATAATTTATAATTTACAGTTGATATTGTATTTACAAAAAATATCTATGTTTTAAAATGGTTTCAATGGATAAATGATTTTTTATTTTATTTTCTAACCTGTATTTCCTTGTCTCACATACGTTTGCTAAGTTATATTTGAAAAAGTCTAGAACATTTTTATCAGTGAATAATTATGATATGTGTTATATATATGTGTTATATGATATATATATATATATATATAATGAATCTAACTTACCAAACCAAAGAAAACCTGCACACTCTAAAACTACATGTCCAGAGGTTCATTCATTCATTTAACCAATCAATCGTATTTTATTTAATTATGACTGGGTTTTTCATACAGGCAGAAATGTGAAGTTTAAACACACATTAAAAGATATTATTTTCAAACCTTTATCGCTAAATTAGTTGCAAAACATGTGAAAAGTTGCAATTTTATCCAATTCATTTGTAAATGAACAGAAAATAAGAGAACTGATTAAAGTGAAGTTAAAAAATAAATATAAATCTATTTTATCCTGCAGCAGTATATGTCTCACAGTGAAGCAAATAAAAAAGTAGATATAGACTAACATTTCTTCTCTATGTATCAATTATGAGCCAGTTAACTTTTTGCAAAACTTCCAGTTAGAAGTTTCTGGTTTTGTTTGATCATCTGTCATAAATAGAAGCAGAAGATTGATCTGAAGTTAAAATAAGTTTGAAAACAATCTTATCCTGCAGCGTAAAGACAAATACAAAGGTGGCTACAGTATGACATGTATTTTCAGTTCATTTAAAAAATAGGCCCATTCATTCTGAAGTTACTAATATGAGTTCCCTAACTTTTAGAGGGAAAGTTCACCTGGAGAAATCCCTTTTCTCAAACCTTCACAGTATTTCAAGAGAAGAAATATAAATCTTCAGTTAAAAGATGTTTGGAAATAATCTTATCCTGTTATTTAAAAAATGAGGTAAATGTCTGGCTGTGGTTGTTTGGGTCGGGGCTGATAATAAGAAAAACAACTAATGTGATTTTTTTAAATGTATGTAGCAAATATACATTTGTGAACTTTACACTTCATTTAAAAATCCCTTGGGGAATAAAAGGAAAGCTGTAGAGTAAAATATGAAAAACAATCTCATCAGGTACAGATACGATTTAATGAAAATCAAGAACAACGAAAGAAATGAAGCTGCGGTTTCTGATCAACTGTAAATTTGATGTCATGTCAGTTTTTAAAAACTTTTGTGAAAAGATTCTTAAAGAAAACTGAGTTAAAACAAGTTAGATAAGGTTGATAAAAGATGCGACTTGTGATTGTTATAAAACAACAATAACCAAAGAAATGCAGATGCATTTTAGTTCATATTCGTAACTTCCTTCACTTTTTAAAATATTTCATATAAAGTTTGTTCATCTGATGTGAAGTTAAAACTGGTTTTAAAACTATTTGATCATCAAGTTTAACAGCAAATATTAAGGTGGATTTAAAGTATTACTTCCAGCTTGTTTTAACTAACAAAAGAAAAGAATATTAAAGAAAAGAAAAGAAGTTTCCTTTAAACCACGTTTCCTCACGACTAAAATAAACTGAGATGTTTCCATTACACTTGATAAATGAAACTTTTTTACAGACTCACTTTGAGTTCATGTATTTTGAAATCTCTTCTAATCTCATGTTGGTGTTTCAGCTGCTTCTTGTGACAAACAGGCACATCTGCAGCCGCCCCACATCTACGTTAGGCTCCTATTAGCTTGCACACATGTCAGTGAGCTGCGCTGTGTGATTTCCACTGACATGTCCTAATCAGAAAGGTCCTGTCAGGATATGAGTGAGTGGATAACATCTGACACTGACGTCCAACCCTGTGACCCAAACAGTAATTCTCTGGCTGCTGCGGAGGCCTCCTCCTCTACAAGCATCTTCAAAAACAGGCCTTAGCGCGGGGGCTGGGATGGATGGGATTGGGGGTAGGGGGCAAAAAGCACGTGAATTCCAGAGGGTGGGCTCTGTAGCCCCGGTGGGTGGAGATGGGGCTTGTTGTTGTTTCATTCCTCCAACGTGTTTTTCCCTCTTCTCCTCATACCCGGGAATAACCCCTTGAGAAAGTCCCACCAGGGGAGATGTGAGATAAGATGGGGAGGGTCTCAGTGAACGTGGCATTTTCTCCAGGCTTGTTGTTATTGATGTTGTGTGTGGTCTGAAGTGATGGCAGCTCGATCCCTCTCCAGAGCTGCACATTGGTGGACATGTCATCTGAATCAGCAGTGAGAGTGGTGGTGCTAAGTTTGTGGACTTTACAAGTTTTTAACAGAATAACGTACATTTGATGATGTACTTATAGAAGTATTAAGTATCAAACGTTCCAAAAATATGTGGGTGAAGGGTTTTTTAAAGTCATTTCAACTACTACAAAACTATGAAGTACAGTTTTATCAATAATGGCTGTTTTTGCCTTATTAAACTTACTTCAAATAATCTGAAGTCATCTATTTGCTGTTTCTTCAAGCTTTTGTAACGCAGAATAAAAAAAAAAACTACAGGCCAACTCCAGCTGATGCCGCTCAGTTTATACACTCTCTCCTCTATATCCATTTAAATGAACATCTTAAAAACGACAACAAGATGTCCTGAGCCTGCGGGATTGATTTCCCATTGACAGCTTCACATCACAGGACTGAACACATCAGTTTTCACATTTGTTTTTCTCAGGGTTTTCAGTCACATTCCAAAGCTGTGAGTTCAGCTCTCCTCTGGTGCCCACTATGATGCTGGGAGGTAACTGGTCGTATGTGTGGGGAACATGAGCTGCAGCAAAAACAAGTCCATGCATGGAAACGCAGACGGAAAATGACCATGTACAGTTTACTCTGTGTTGTTTTCAAGTTATTCTCAGTTTTTACTTATAGTAAATCGGTTGTATATTTATTTAATATATTCAGCTGAGATTTAAACCATAAAGGACAGAGTTGACTGTATCCGCAGTCAGATGTCAGTGGGGAAAAAAAAGATTGTTTGATATTGGCATTGTGGGTTTAACGTGTATCTTCCAAATCATTTAATGTTTTATGCTTGTATAATATATATCTGAGAGGATCGTCAAATAGATAGATAGATAGATAGATAAAAAGATAGAAAGATGGACAGATAGAAATATAGAAAGAAAGATAGGTAGATAGAAAGGTAGATAGATAGATAGATAGATAGATAGATAGATAGATAGATAGATAGATAGATAGATAGATAGATAGGTTATCGAAAATTCACAGAAACTACAGGTACAGGTGTATGACTCTAAAAATACCCCCGTAGTCTTTGCGCTATTTGTTGAACTAAGAACAGGAGACTGAATATAATTCTTTGCTTGTCATGTGTATAAGAAGTCATGTTGATGACAGATGTGTCACCACTGTAAGGGTGTTTCATATTTGCTGGAAACTAGATATATATGAGATTTGTATTTCTACTTACACGTTGCAGATCTATGGAGCATAAAACACAATACACAGGACACACAGCTGCATATGGATCCATGCATAGAGGGGAAATCTTTAAAAATAAGACAAGACAGAATTATATCAGCTATGGTAGATGCAGCATGTATTTAAATCATTGATTATTTAGGTTGCAACAGTTTATTCTATTTTTTTCTTGTGTATTTTAGTTTTATCTGCTTTTGTGACCTCAAACCTATCAAGTCACAGATTTGATTAAAATGGTATTTAATTCCATCTAATCTAATTTCAGTATATACAATAGAATCAAATAGATTTTAATAATCCCAGTTTGCTCCAAGATTACAGTAATGGCAGGAATAAAAAAGCGAAAATAAAAATATAGAAAGTGTAATATGAGTGAAAATAAAACATAAAGAGTAATGCAGAACCAGTGCCTTATAGAAATAACAATGGAAATAAAATAAGTTATGTGAGACGGTAAACTATTACAGCAAGAGAAAGGAGTAATGTTGATGATAAGAGGAGTGAGTAATATGGAAGTAATATTGCACATATATGATGTGAACATTGGAGTATTGCACATGAAGAAAAGTAATGAATAGAAATATAAAACATGAGCAGTTTAAAAAGTTATATTGCACATGATATTGAACATAATGCTGCTAAATGTTGTAATTATACATATGAATAGTAATATTGCACATTAAAAAAGTTGTATTGCCCATGATGTTGAACATTATATGATGCTAAACGTTGTACTATTGCACATGAATGTTAATATTGCACATTAGTTGTAACAATGAATTGTGTTATTGCACATGACAAAAGGTAATATTGCACTTAGTGTGCAGGAGCCTGATGTTGTTGTGTTACAGAACTATTGTTGTCTTCTAGGCCTCTAACGTAATTCCTAATCACACAACATCCTTCGTTGGTGACGGTTGCGAGTGCGACTCCCCCTGTTCCCGGGGCAGGGGAGCGGGTCGCGAGGGAGCGTGTAATTGGCGGAGTCACGTGTTCTCACGACGGGAACGGGCACAGCCAGCTCGCGAGCGAATGAGAGCGAAGAAGGGAGGGAGGGAGAGAGAGAGGGAGAGCGAGCCAGAGAGAGAGAGTGAAAGAGAGAGAGGGATCAGTACAGAGGTGGTGTGAGTGGAGAGAGGGATCGAAGGGACGAGAGAGAGAGACATGATCGACGGATCTGAAGGCAGAACGCACCTCGTACCATGCGAGCGAAACTGGTGACCGATGGGATCGAGGATGTCGGATTAATGGTGACCGCCGCAGCCCGTTTTCGCAGAGGAAGCTTCTCTAACGCAACTTGGGCGCAGAGGGTCCGCGGGGAAACATGGCCGAAGGTTATAATCTGCAATTATTACCACTATCGTTATTTCTTCCTTCAGTTCCTCTGCTGGGCTCCTAGTTTTTCCCTTTCGCTCCCTGAATCTGCTAAGCGCGTGGAAGTAAAGGGGGGGGGGGGGAGGAGGAGGAGGAGGAGGAGAAGAAGGAGAAGGAGAAGGAGAAGGAGAGGGAGGAGGAGGAGGAGGAGGAGGAGGAGGAGTAGTAGTAGAGGAGGAAGAGAAGAGAGGAGAGAGGAGGGGGCAAGGTGCAACGTGATTATTGTTCCAGGGCTTTCAAAAAAATATTTCAACGACCTGAATCTCCCCTGACGAGCAGCGCGTGCTGAGCGAGTTTCTCTGCATGGATTTGTCAGAGCTGTACAGTAGCTCGAGGAAGCGTGTGTGTGTGTGTGTGTGTGTGTGTGTGTACACCTGCCTTCTGGATCCCATGCAACCCCCTGCACTGTTGCAGCAGCAGTAAGATGCACCTCAGCACGAGTGGACGAGTGTGCGCGAGCCAGAGGCAAACATCTGTCATGGAGAAACAAACGACTTTCTTTAGAGAGGGAGTGTGTGTGTGTGTGTGTGTGTGTGTGTGTGTGTGTGTGTGTGTGTGTGTGTGTGTGTGTGTGTGTGTGTGCCTTGACAGGATCAGAGCACCACGCGCCCCTGGGTGATGGCTGGAACAGTAGCACATAGAAAAACTTCCCTGAGCTCGTGTATGCAAGTGCTTGGGGATTCCCCCCCCCCCCCCCCCCCCCCCCCCCCTGCACACACGCACGCGCCTCTCGAAGTTTTAACACTGCTAAACTTATATAAAACGGTTGGCGCCCGCATGCATGGAGGTGGCCACCCTGCGATACAAAGGCTGTGTGTGTGTGTGACGCGTTAAAAAGATCTTAACTCGCTTCCTCTTTTCCTCCGTCCTCTTGTTTCCAGGAGGGCCGGGTAAAGGTGGCGGAGAAGACCCCGCCAAGTCCGCCGCCGAGCAGGAGGACCGGCCTCGGCTTCAGGTCCTGTCGGGAACGGGCTTCTGCAAATGGTTCAACGTCCGGATGGGCTTTGGATTTATCTCAATGACGAGCAGCGATGGGAGCCTCGTCGAGCCGCCTCTGGATGTTTTCGTCCATCAAGTAAGTTGATGCACTGAAAAAGGGGCTAACACACATTAAGCACGGGGGAATATCAAAGCTGCACAATCTGCTCTGCGCACTGGCCTCATCCAGGATCTGTTTGGTTTGTGGATACGCACAAAGCAGCAAATTGCGCACAGTTTTATGAGCACTTTCCCTGTCACTTCTCCAAGGCCCCTCATTCTCCTTGGTCTTTATGTTGCATGTCAGGCAACATCCGGATGTTTTGCATTGTTCAACACGTTACTGTGTAATCACATGTCGTTCACGGGCTTGAAGAAAGAAAGAGAAATAACACGTTGGGTTTCCTCTTTGAGCCACATGCGTCCAGCTCTCTCCCTCCTCCTGCACAGCTCCGCTCCCCTCCGCTTTGTGAAGGCAAGACATGTCATGTGGCTGTGACACGGTTAGTTTCACACTTTTGGCCCCAAACTACACAGCAGAGCTCCCCTTCATGTCCACGTCCCAGAGCGTAAAAGTCGAAACGTGCCACCCTCAGATTAGGTTGTGATCTTGGAAGCTGCAGCTACATCCTTTCCCCACTCGTGTGACTGTTTTCCACTGTTGATTTATTGTGCATGGAGTTCATTTCAGAGGCCTTGTTTTCGACATATTCTTCCCTCCCTTCTTTCAGCTCCTCTTTCTCTCCCCCCCCCCCCCCCCCCCCCAGTTAAATCGCCCCCTTTTTACGGTCCCATAAAGTGGCTTTACAATACTGGAGGAGGAGGAGGAGGAAGGTATGAGTGAGGATGATGAGGAGGAGAGGACATGTCCACCATTTCTGTGTTGACACCCTCTCCTGGAGGTGTCTCTGCTGTGGTCTCACTGGATGTTGTGCTGAGCAGTTGGGACCTGTGAGAAGGAGGGAGCATGACAAATGTCAGATTAAAAAAAATGGATTCTTGCATTAATCAATTTCCTTATCAGCCCCTTTCTCTGAGATGGAACTTCAATATCTTAGGTATGATTGTATTGTTTGAAGTTGCCGGACAACCCAAAATTAGAAAATTGACGATTGAGGTTAGTTTGTTTTTCTGGAGTTATGATGTTTTTCAGTCTATTTTCGTGCTGGTTTGCTGTGATGAAATTGGTTCTGTGACTCTGCTGCGTTTAATATTTGTCTGTGAAACGTTTAATCACGTTCACTCCCCTGTTTTGATCATATTTTTATATATATACAGTTTGAATTAACCTGCTATGATTTTATTTTTAATTCCTTCCACTCAGGAAGTTGTGTTTGGATTTGTTTGTTTGATAGTTGGCAGGATTAAGGATGGATTATAAAACTTGGTATAAGGACGCTGAATGATTCAGGGAAGAACTCAGTGAATTAAGGTGTGGATCAGGGTTTTTTTCAGTTTGCAAGACAGAATAATTCTGGGATCGTGATAGAAAAACACCAGGCATATATATATATATATATGTGTGTGTTGGTGCGGATGAAAATAAAGATTTGGATCTAGTGAATTTCAATGAGTCTTTTTAAGTGTATTGTTGGGCCTTAGTAAATGTTTGTGCGATTGTAGTTAAGTATTATCTAATAATTTAGACGATTTAAAAAACAAACTGATGTTCAGCTGTCAGATATAGATTTCAGGATTCACATTTTGTTCAAACGACATGTTAACCCTTTTCTGGTGTTGGCATGAATGTACATGATGTGGTCCACATCAAACATAGTGTATTTAATTATCATGCATTTGTGAGCACTGCTGTGGAAATGAGCAGAGGCTGAGGTCAGTGCAAATCCCCGCAAACCATGTGATGATCAGTTTTGGATCGATACTGTCGCAGCTCTGTCGACTGAATGAACCGCGTCTACCTATACACACACATTTCTCTGCTCCTGGTCAGAGATGTTTTAGTAGTGAATCAGTCTGGGAAGAAGTGGGAGTGGTGGTCTCTAGTCTGGGAAACAGCCTGAAGAGCTGCAGCAGAAGTCAAATAAACACTTGTGTGTGTCAGAATCTTGTAGGACGTGGCCGGGGCCATGTAGGTTCTCTGTTTTTTCTGAAGAATGACGTGGTTCAACAGGCTCGGTCCAGGTGTTTTTAAAGGTGTAGAGATGAAGACTCTGCTCTGGATAATGAATTTCTTAAATCCTGTGTATAGGTACATTTTTAGAATGTGAATCATTCCAAATAGACCACAGATAAATTGACTGGAATAAAACGAAAACAATGTTTGTATAGCCCAGTGTTCCTGTTTGTGTTAACAGTAATGTGAGTGTCATTCTATAAACAGACGATATGCATTCATCTTGAGACTCTCATTAACTCTGTCAGTCATTTTGTGTGACTCCTCCTCCTCCTCTGTGTCTGCTGGCAGTCTGGACTCATTTAGACACATTGATGATATTTCCGGTTGTTTACATTTGTGCATGTCGACTTCAGGATCTAAGTGTGAATGTTAAAATGTTTCTGTCAGGATCCGAGTGTGGCTGCAACTGAAGCTGATTTCTTTTGTCCTGTATCGATAAATCAGATCAGATATCCCCCCCCCCTCACATCATCTCTGCCAGACATTTTATTTTTTGCATAAATGCATTAATTCACTGACATCTATTTTATTTCTGTTGGCCCTGGGAGAGGGATCCCTCAGATGTGACTCTCCCTGAAGGTTCTTCCTTTTTTTTTTGTAGCTAAGCCCTTTGAGGCAAATTGTGATATTCGAATATACAATACAAATTTAATTGAGATTATCTGTTGACTCAATTAATCCAGTGTTTATAAAATTGCATCAGAAAATAGTCAAACATTTAGATGTAGATTCAGTTTACGTTTTTGAAAAAGCTAAAGATCTAATCTTTACATTTGAGACACGGCTTCGAGCATTAGTTTGGTATTTTAGCTTGAAAAGTGAAAAAAATGAGTAGTTTGATTTTCCTCTGATTGATTAATGCTCAAATTGTTGCTGCTGTACATGCAACTGATTGCAGTGAAAGCAACACTTCTAATCAGCAGCATGCTAACAAGCAAACCTGCATAAACAGGCTTTTATTTTTTAAATACAAGCTCTTTACAAAGAGAGAGTTTGACGCGACACAAAGGTCGGGCAATTTTTACTGCATTCATGGCACGAGGTTAGGAGTCATTTCATCTTAAAAAAGAAAAAATACAGCCTCGGAAAGACAACAGAGTTATTCCTGACCCTGATATGCACGAGAGAGAGAGAGAGAGAGAGAGAGAGAGAGAGAGAGAGAGAGAGAGAGAGGTGTAAGAGCTTTATAGGGAGGGGAAAAGGGAGTATGAGGACAGGAGAAAGGGGGGGGGAGTGAGGACGAGGAGGGGCGATGTGGGAAAAATAAGTGTGGGTGAGGGGTGGGGGGTGTGCTAGTGGTAGCCGAGGAGGAAAACATGAGCAAGAGGTTGGAAAAAGACGAAGAGCAGGACGTAAGAGAGGGTGTGTGTGTAAGTGTGTGTGTGTGTGTGCATGTGTGTGAGTCAGCGAGAGGGTCCCCGCCCGACCACGAGTTCTCTTCCTGGGAGGCCTCTTCATCAGAGCTCCTATCTGATCATTTCCTTTTGGAAGGTGTATGTGTGTGTGTATGTGTGTGTGTGTGTGTGTGTGTGTGTGTATGTGTGTGTGTGTGTATATGTGTGTGTGTGTGTGTGTGTGTGTGTGTGTGTGTGTGAGAAAAAAGAGAGAGAGTGAGCGAGCGAGAGTAATTAAGCTTCTTCACCCGCTCCTGCTCTCTGTTTAGTGATTCTACACACAGGCCATTTCATTATCTCTGTTTGTCAACCCTTTCTCTACCTGCACTCAGTGTGTTTTTTCCCTGTGTGTAAGTGTGTTTGTGTGCGTGCATGTGAGTTCCTGCTGGGACATGGGGGAGTGTGTGTGTGTAGGGGAGTGTGTGTGTAGGGGGGTGCGCTCTCTCTCTCTCTCTCTCTTTCTCTCTCTTTCCCTCTCTCTCTCCTCAGGCATTCTTTAAAAAGAGGAATTTCTTTAAAGACAAAAAGGCAGGAGGGTTGGGTGGGGTGAAGGGGTGTGTGGCGGTGAGGTGGGGGGCTGCTTGCCCTTTGTCAGTAATCAGTTTGAAATGTTGAACAGTTTGCTGCTGCTGTGGTTATTCTCCTGAAACCTCCAGAGTGTGTGTGTTCAATTTATGGCGCCTCAGTGAGTGAGTGAGTGTGTGTGTGTGTGTGTGTGTGTGTGTGTGTGTGTGTGTGTGTGTGTGTGTGTGTGTGTGTGTGTGTGTGTGTGTGTGTGTGTGTGTGTGTGTGTGTGTGTGTGTGTGTGTGTGTGTGTGTGTGCGCGCGCGATCTTTGCTTTCTTCTCTGAACAACCAGGTATTCGATGTCTACATGTGTGAGCTGTTCGAAGATGTTTTAGGTTTTTCAGTGTGTGTGAGTGCACGAGGGAGAGTGTGTGTTTTGTGTAGCGAGGTTAAAGTGGGCCCCTAGTGAGATTAACCTCTGGTCCGTGTCACCGTTTGGCATGCAGGCCCCACCCATCTCTGCCTCCAGATAGCAAGTATCAGGCTTTGTCTCTCCTGCAGCCACACTATCCCCCCACCCACCAACCCACCCGCCTCCTCCTCCTCCGCCTCCGCCACCCAACCCACCCTTCTCTTCTGCACATCAAAAAACGCAAGAGAAGAAGAAAGAGTAGTCACATGACTTCCTTTTGAGGAGCTGGCCACATACAGCGGAGTGATTGGTAATTGAAAAGGTGGCAGAAGAGAAAGCAGCGGCACAGGGGCTGAAAACAAGCCGCAGGTCACCTGAAACACAAACAGAAGCCAGTTCAGCTGGACTGGGACATTTTGAAATTTTATCTTGTTAATAAAGTATATGATCTTTCAACAGAATAATATTTTTAAAGTTTGGCTTATAAGATAGATAATAAATAATCCCTGTGTAACTTTTCCCCAGCCCACAGATAACTAATAATCAAAACAACCAAATAAATAATAATAGATTTCCAAAAAGGCACCAAATTCTCAGCTGTAACCAACAAATGATCAAAATGATTGCAGAAAAACATTTATAAAACATTTTTTTATAACTAGAATCACACTAAAGTGCATACTTTTGTCAAATCATGCTGCACCAAATCCTCCAGGTGTGTTTCTTAAAATACACCTGCTTTTTTCATCTAGATCAATGAGTTGATAACCTTGGAAATTGGCAAAAATGTCAAGAAATGCGTATCTCACTCACAATATTAGAGCAAGTAAAAAAAAAATCCTGGATCTGCATCCATACTGAAATTTAATGGGTTCTTTCTTGGCCCACGTCCCATTCCCTCTCCAAGTTACATGAAAATCCATTCCATAGTTTTTACGTAATCCTGCTGACAAGCAAACCAACAAATAAAGAGGGGAAATCATAATCTCCTTGGTCGGGTAAAGAACATCTATATGTGTAGGATGTGTCACTGCAGGTGTAAGAAAGATTTTTGAAGTTCAAATAATCGTGTAGAGAAAAGGTTGGTAAATATTGTGAGTTTTCTCATTAAAAACCGTTTCAGCTGATGAGAAGATAATGAAAATTAGATCTAAGGTGGTAATGAACAGTTTTTGGAGGATATGTTTATGTGTAGACGTCCGTTCGATCACATATTCATGCTTATCTCTAACTATCAAGTAAACCCGATAATAACCCACATCCTCCCTCTGTCACTTCTGACCAACTGTTTGTCATTACATGTTTTCTGTGGCAGGTTGAGGTCATTTCCAAAACAAACACGAGAAAAAACAGTAGCTGCTGTTTGTTTTGCTTCTGCAAATGTAGTCGAGTGTAACGAAATCATTGAAGTAACGGCTTTAATTCAAACCATGTGCTAAAACCAGGTTGATCCTATAACTTAACAAAAGTGCTGCTTGGGATTTGAAAAATGAGGCTGTGTGAATGCACGATATCTGTGTAAAAAGTGTAAATTATGAAAGTTTCAAATGATCCGGACAGACTTTTTGTGACACACATCACTGTTTCTGATGTAATGTGTATTCTTTGTTGTTGAGATTCTGTTGTGAATGGGTTCAGTTATTAGCAGGTTGTGCGTTTTATCACCGACACCTCAGCGAGCTTCATTTCCCCTCTCGTGCTGATAAACGTAGCGAGATGATCGAGTGCCCCCACTTCCCCCCAGATCAAATATTTGCCCCGGTCATCGGGGGGGGGGGCGGACACGGGAAACATGAAGGCTTTTAAGTGTTTGATGGGGGTTGGGAGGGGTTCAAGGGTCAGGGCCACTAATGACAACGTGCTGAGGAGTGCCGGGATGTCAGCGTCACGAGAGCGGCTCCGTTGGTGGTTTTCATCGGCGTGTTTGCAAGTTTGTTTTTCTTTCCTCTCCTTCGCTCAGCTCTTCTTGCTCCTTTTCCTCTCCCCTCTTTCTTCTTTGGTGTACACGCGTCCTGTCGGGTTACCTCCATCTGAGCTGATCTGGCCCAGCTTTGTCCACTTAGCATTTCCTGTGTGTAAAAAGCTACTTAATGGCACCACGCCACATGGTGACTGCCATCTCCCTCACGCTCACCCCGAACACACACCCTTTTTTCTCTGAACGTGAGCACGATCCGTGGTGATTGGCTCCGTGTGGGCCACCTCTGATTTAAAGCATCCCATAATTAGCCCCTCCATAGCTGGTGGGTCTCCTCTCCACTTCCCCATCCCCTCATGTTACAGCTTCCTGTATTGATTGCTGGGCCTGGTGATGACGAGGGCCTGGCCAATGAAAAGGAGAGCTATTTCTATCCAGGATGTTGGCGTCCGTATTGATCGCTGGCTCCTTCCTACACACACGCACACACACAGAGAGAGAGAGAGAGAGAGGGCTATAGGAAGATATTTATTACATATGAGAAAACCGGAAAGAAAAGTCAAGCAATACTAGAGTTGGTGTCCATTTTGTTGGTTCAGTTTCTTCAGTTCTGTAGGATGTGTTAGTGGTGGCTCTGTGTTGCACTGCAGAGAGCTGGTGTGGTCCTCCACTTGGGCAGGGGGTGGTGCTGGGATGGTTACACCGCTGACCCTCGGGATTTCTGCCGCTGACCTGTGGGGCTCCTTATCAAATGGGGGTTTTGTGCCCAGGCTCCCCTAAAGTCCAGCCACTGATCAGGAGTTGCTCCTCCACTGGAGCTGAACAGAATGTGCTGGAGGCATTTCCATGAACCACTGGCCGCCGCCCCCCTTCCCCGAACGAGCCCCCTCATCCCGCTATAACACCCCCCTGCTCCAGGCCACTCCTCCATTTTGTCTTCTCCCTCCCTCTCTCTCTCTCTCTCTCTCTGTGACGTTCCTTCTCTCAAGCGGTGCCCTTTCCTGACCTCCGGACGTAAAGTGAAACGGGTCAGGACACCCGCCAGGTCACTTGAGAGGAGGAGACTCGGGTTGCAAGTTCTGATTTGTGGAGTTTATTTGTTTTGTTTATTCACACACACACACACACACACACACACACACACTCACATATGCACACACAGGTAAATACACATGATGCCTTTCATTACATAATTGAGCAGACTGAGCTGTCGTAAGCCCATGCTTCAGAAATTAAACTCTCAAGGACATGAAGGCATGAGTGTGATACCACATCCTATATGGAGAAGATCTGTGCGTGTGTGTGTGTGTGTGCATGCATGTGTGTGTTTTCCTGCATTTCTACAGAACAAAAGAGGTTGTGTGGTTTCCTCACTGGTGCATTGTGGGCTTTGAGGGGGTTGGAGAGGGGGTAGGGTGCTGAGACAACCACTCAACTTTGACCTGGAGAGACAAGCTGCTTGTATGAAGACAGGAGAGGAAGAGGAAGAGCTTGTGCTACCAGTCGATGATTATTCATCATTATTCAGAAAACATCATGGGGGATGGGTGCAATTTTTTCACATTTGCTTTTCACCAATTAACGCAGCAGGATCGTCTGTGACTGGGCCGGTCTAATCAGGGTAATCATAAAACCAATTTAGATCTGAACGTTCAAACAGCTTCAGGTTCTTGTGTTTTTTGTTAATGAAAAAATAGAAAAGCTTTGTTTTGTTTGAGAAATTAATAAATGATCCATCTTGAACCTCCAGGCATTTGAGATCAACTCTTATCTGTTGTTCACCTCCTCATCCCGTCTGTTTCCTTCCCTCCTCTTAACATCTGCTGTGCAAACTCTGTTGCCTTCCCTCCTTTTTCGTTCCCAGATCCCCATATTTTCCCCTCAAAGCCAAATCCAATACCCGAACGCACAAAATGAATGAGTCGTCCATCAGCAATTGACCAGAAACACAGTGGCCTTGGCTGTAGCCTTCAAAAACAGCAGGGAGAGAAAGACGAGGAATTCTGAGCCAGTGGAATGGAATCATTTTTGGCAAATGACTTGTATTGAAAAATTCAACACCAGTGATTTTTCTCCCTTTGTTTTAAAGTTGGGGAAATTGTCAAAGTGCATAAGTAATTTGAAAGAATAGTTTAAAATAAGTTTGATCTTAGAAGACACGGAAATATTAGTAAAATTTTAGAATATAAACAAAAAAAGTTTTTAATTAAATTTCACTCATTTGAAGCAGTTTCCTTCCTTGTGATGGATCTTTTTTAATTATACTTTATAGCTTAGTAACATTAATACTTAACATTGATTGAAAAAAAAGAAAATAATGAAAACATCTAAATATGCACATTACTTAAAACTTATTTGAAAAAAGACAAATTAATGTCCATGAGTTTCTTCTTTTTTCTTTAGGTTTAAGGATTTAAAATAATAATTATAGTTCACACAGTTGCAATGCGAGAATAATTGTACTAACCTTATTTTCACTTTAATAAAACATTGTCTTTTAAATAGTCTTTATGTATTAAACTAACATTTTATGTAAAAAGAGTTAATTTAGCAAACAAACTAATGCAATTGTTTTAAATATAGTATAATAAATATAACTAAATGTTTTAAATCGTATTGCATTGAAAAAGTTAAAATACTTAAAATATGTTTCTGATTCAGTAAATTCTTTTAGATTTAATTAATAAGAACTTGTAATTATATTGAGTTGAGGGTGTCAAGTAAGCTAATGCTTTTATTTCTATTACACTATAACTCCTTTTGATTATTTCTCTGAAAATAAGGATCAAACAAGGTTAAAAAAATCATTTAATTAAGTTTATTCTCATTAGACTCGTTTTTCAGTGACATACAATAAAACCAAAACTATTTAAAAATATATTTTTCACTCCCTTAGTTCAGTCTTTGTTGTCTCTGCAAATGACTTCAATTACCTCCAGGAAGCATTAAACAATCATTCTTTTCTTTCCCTCTTATTAAAAAAAAAAACCCTGTAGACAATTAATTAATAAAAGAGGTGAAAATACCTCGCATTTGTTTCTTACAAATCAAGAACAGTGTCACTTGGAAGACAGTAAAATATAAATTAGTTAATAAAATAAGATTTAAGGGCAGGTTTTAAAATGCTACTAGCAAGCGTGATAATCAGATTTCTAGACTCTTCTTAGTTTGAAATCAATTCACATGTTTTTGTCACTTTGCATTTTTATACATCACCGCTCTTTAAAATCTCGTACATATTCATTTACATCTATAAATAAAATACCTATAGATCACATTTAGCTTCCTGTAATTGCAGTCGTTGACACAGACGTTATAGAAAAAAATGCTGCTGAGCACATTTTCGCTCCTTCCTCTCTTTTCACATTTGATTCCCTCTGTTCATTTGTTCCTTTCTCTTTCTGTCTCCTACACATTAGTCTCTTTAGCCTTCAGCATGTATTCACAGACACCATGTATTATATATATCTAGAGAGAGGAGGGAGGAGTGGATGTATAGTAGGTAGCAGGTAGGTTTGCTGTGCACTCTGCACTTGTGTGGGTGTGTTTACCTATATGCCAAGATCTGCAGGGGTGGCTGCGATTCATGAAGGTCCAGGATCCAGCGCCTCTCAGCCGCCTATTCTGTGTGATCAACGAGACATAAATCATTGTTCAGTGGTTATGTAGAAACCAAATCAATAATTCCGATCATGTAGATAAGACAGATGGTGGAGGGGCTGATGGGAAATTATAGCACTGGTGGAAAAGACAACTCTTGTCTTTTTTTCCGCTGCAGAAAGAATAGGAAGTGGTGTTTCTGCGAAAGGTAGATAAAGGGAGCACAGCAAGTCCTTCTGTGCACAAGCTATCTCGACAGTTGGTGCAAACCACATACAGTTGATCCACCATGTTTGAAAATGACGTCTTCCTGTGTTCATCATGCTCGGCTTGTGTTTGCTGCAGCGACAAGCCTCCAGAGTAAACTAGCAAGTGTTGATAAGTCTCGACTCGTTATTTAGAGACAACGTGTTGATTTGATGGTTGTTTGTTCACTCACACAGCGTGAATGTTAAATTCAATCTGATGGATGTGGACATAAATAACATTGATGCTAAATTGAGTTGTCTCATTAAAAATATATATTTCAGCTCAAAACAGAGACTCTTTCACTCACTGGTTGAAACCCATTTATCTGTAAAGCATTCAGCCTTTATTGGTTCAGTTTATTATTTGAGGTAAAAATAAAAATACTCATGAATACAAGGGACAAGGTAGAAAACATACCACTGTGTATTTAAAGCCTTTAAACATTATGTCTTTTGAATTGACATGAATTCAATCGCAAATTATTCATCACTATTCAAGGACGTGTGGGTTTCTACGATCATTTAAATGACTGAGATATTGTTACTGCCATTACACTGAATTGTGTTCTTAGGACATTTTCTATTAGAATTCTTATTAAGTAAATTATCAATTAATCAATTTGACTCTAAAATGTCACTTTTGTTGCACTTTTAGCCTCTGGTGTGAATATATTGTCTATTTTTTTTCTCTCTGTTAAATAGATAATTGCTTTTTTCCCCCACAGAGCAAACTGGTGATGGAGGGCTTCCGCAGCTTAAAGGAAGGTGAGCAGGTGGAGTTCACCTATAAGAAGTCCTCTAAGGGCCTTGAGTCCCTGCGGGTGACTGGACCAGGTGGGGGACCCTGCTCAGGCAGCGAAAGGAGACCCAAGGGGAAGGTCCCACTCCAGAAACGCAAACCAAAGGGAGACCGGTGAGTGTGATGATTAAAAAAAATAAAAGAAGAAATGTGTTTTGATGTATTTCTGTTTCTGCAGGAATGTAGTAGATGGTGTGAGTGTTGGCGGCTGCATTTACAGAGCAGGGTAGTAGAAGACATGTTATACATATATCTCACTGCACCGAGCCGTTTGTGAGTGGGCTGAGATTATAGATTAAATCTATTCAATCTGCCCGAGCACATGCCTGTTGCTATGGTTATTGTGCACCATTATAAGGAATTGAATAGGGTACTTTGCCTGCCATTGCTGCTATTTTCAATCAATTTGCAAGCTTTTACATTAGAGATGGCTTCCTTAAAGGCATGGATTGGCTTTATATGCATCTCAATGTGGCAGTGGTTCAATTGTTTTGTCCTCAGCCACATCCTAAAGGGTGGTTTGCTGAAATGTGTCAGATGGAGCCATATGGAGCTCTTTGAAAATGCCCAGTGGTTGGAACACAGGAGGCAGACAGAGCATGCCCTCATTTGATGTATGGCAAACCCTACCAGGCAGAGCCGAGCGAGTACTGCGTCTGTTGTAGGAAGGCATCGCATGACAAAGAGGCTGCATTTTACTTTAAAATGTCAAGCTCTGTCATGGAAAAGCTACAGTGGGGCTACCCCTTGCCAACTAGTTTCTGTTGGAGGTGTGAAAAGAGATGCTTTAGTCTGAAAGGGGGAAACAGAATCTGGGGAGACGGCTCCCTGATTGTTTTACACAGCTGAATAATTCAGCTTATTTGAGTTAATTGATCCAGTGTTAGGTCAAGTGTCTCTACCCTGTGCCCCTGGATGGAGGGTGGATTGGATTCATATATGGCAGGTAGATATCATACGCCTTTTTGTGAGTACGCTGTGGGACATTTTCTGCTGCTCTGACCCCTGCTGGTCACTCTGTTATGCAACAAAACCATTGTGTGGTCCATTCTTTGCACTGGTGCTCCTCAGATCACAGCTTTCTCAAGTGTGTTTCATGTGCATGTGACTTGTGCAGGAGAATCAGCGGGTGTGCGAATAATAGGTGAAGACATTGATTATGAAAGTGGTGCATTTTGCAAAATCACAAATTAGTTCAAAAGTAGGATCTTTAAATCCAGTTGTTGAAGAAGATCTATTAAATGATTTTCTTGATTGTGCAAAAGTTAATTTTTTTAACAATTTTTTAAGAAAAAAATGCTGATTCTTATAGTGGTTTCTAATTTTTTAATTTAGTTAATCAATTAGTCATGTGGATTCTCAATAGCCATCAATACAAAATATCAAAGTCAAGCTTAACAGTTCTTAATTTATAAAACAGCTTTAAACATCAAGTTATTGATCAATGTGAAATAGTAACAGTTCATAGTCATAGGACATTTTTCTGGAGGGATCAATAAAGTTTTGACATCAAGTGCTGCATTATGTTCTCAATATTCTTTATTGCACAAATATTGTTACCGAGAAGAATTTAATTTAATTTATGATTGTATTAATTTCTGTAAATTTTGATAGTTTTCAGTCTGACACAAACACAACATTTTAATTAATTTAAAGATCATTAATCAAAGTATTTTTATTAAATTAATTTAGTTGTGAGCACACTTGCTAGTAGCATTTTAAAACCTGCCCTTAAATTTTATTTTATTAACAAATTTATAGTTAACTGTCTTCCAAGTGACACTGTTCTTGATTTGTAAGAAACAAATGCTGGATATTTTCACCTCTTTTATTAATTAATTGTCTACAGGGGTTTCTTTTTAATTAGAGGGAAAGAAAACAATGATTGTTCAATGCTTCCTGGAGGTAATTGAAGTCATTTGCAGAGAAAACAAAGATTGAACTAAACTTTAGAGTAAAAGCTGTTTTTTCTTATGTAGTGGCTGTAATTTGCTGACATACTTATTTACTGTGTAGGTGCTCTATCAAATCTGACTAATCTTAAAATCCTTCCCTACTGATTCATGAGCTTCAGCTGCTTTCCGCCTCTATGCCAAGACAACATGAGTTTGTTTGGCTGTTAATTTAAAATCAACAGGAAATAGAGATGTTTTACAATTTTCGATACTTCAAGTATTATTAAGAATTGAACAGAAGACCAACGATAAAACTAGAAAAGAGCATCTGACACCTAAAGCAGCAAAAACTGTCCATTTTATTTGAAATTGTGCCGGAACGACTGGTGGCATCGTGACAGGTGGAAATCTCTGCCTCCTTCGCTCATTTCATTGCTGCGCTTTCAGCACTCATGAGTTTCTTGTCAAAGTTAATAACATGGTGGAGTTTGGCATGCCACAGAGTGCCACTCACACTGCAAGAGCAATATTGTGTGCAATATCATACCGCCATCTAGTGGTGAATCCAGGCTGGAGCAGGTATTTTTGCAGGGCTGAGAATAGACCCTTCGAAGGTCTTTTCTAGCCACATGTATTTATTTTAATGGGAATAATAGATATTTACTTCCATTTATGAATTGTTATCTACAAATTTTATGATTCTGTTCATGAAAATTATGTGATGTTTTTAGAAAATATTAAACCCATGTCTTCTCTCTTCACTCCCCCCTGTAGCTGTTATAACTGTGGAGGTCTGGATCACCATGCCAAGGAGTGTGGCCTGCCCCCCCAGCCAAAGAAATGCCACTACTGCCAGAGCATTACGCACATGGTGGCTCAGTGTCCCCACAAGGCGCTGGCGCCCCCCACAGGCTCTCAGGACCAACATGCGTCTACCTCGGCCACCAGCCCAGGGACCGGGCCCTACCTCTGCCCCCACGAGGAGGAGGAGCGCTCCGGCTCATCTCCCCTGGAGGGCTCCTCCTCATCCCCAGAGGAGCCCCAAACACACCGCGGCCCCCGGACCCAGAGGTGGAGGAAATCCTGAAAACAACCCACAGAGGTGAACCCATCCACTGCTAATCCCCGACCCTTGTGTCTCCCCTCAATCAAGGATACCTGAACCCCCGCCCCCCCCATCTACCTCGCACCTGTGAAAAAAATGGGAGGTCTTAATTTCTTTACTTTTATTTTATTTGCTTTTAATTTTTTGATTTTCTAACCAGCGCAGCTATGGCAACGATCAATGGGGTACGGACGTGCGTGAATGTGTGTGACTGACTGACTTGCTGTCATCTGGTGCAGCTATGGCAACCACCGCTGGAATGGTGACTGCAGGGAATGACTGTTTTTCTTGTTTCAATCAGTGCAGCTGAAGAGTGACACAACGTGGTATGAATCTTTATTTTTTCTCTCCTTGTTTTCTCTTGCCCACTTGGACCTAAGTGTTGGCCATTTTTAATGCTTTTTCCTCACAGGCTTGGTCACATTTTATTTTTAAAGCCGCAAATTAATATCCTGTAGACCCAAATCATTCTGACAAAATCAGGATGCACGCTTTTAGCACACACGGTAGCTCATTTTACGAAGGATTAGAAGAAGACTCTTAAAAGCTGAAGACCCTCTCAGCGATAATCCAGACCCGCAGGATTGTTAGCTTGGCTTCTAAAGATCTCAAGGGAAACTTTATGGATCCCAGAGGGATTTTTTTTTTTTTTAAACAACACGTGAGCTGCTGCTCTTCAAACACTCACTACATACCTCTCTCTTACATGAAATAGACTGGACCAACTGATTGTCAAAAGAGCAAGCATGTGTGGTGCACGACTGACAGACTGTGTGTGTATGTGTGTGTGTGTATGTGTGTGTGTGTGTGTATGTGTGCATGCGCTCTGAGAGTAAGTAAAACTGTCAGACTGTTGCACCTCGTCTTCAGGTGCTGGTCAACACTATTAACCCTTCAGTTTCCTACTATGATAGATAAACACGCCTTTAGCAGAAAAAAACCCATCATATTATTACGTTAGATCTTATTTTTGATTCGAGGTAATGAATCGATTGTTAGATTTCCACTTATGATTGTTGTATAACTAGTTTTAAATAACTTACAGTTTATAAATCATAGTATATGTCATTAATATATACGTAAAGCCACAAGATATAATTGAAATTCTCTTAATTTTAAGTAATGCATATATAAGGAATTAGCTCTGACGTAGGTGACTAGCCGTGTATATTGCGTGGGATACTTTTTATTGTCGTGTGAAAACCTACAGCCCTCTCTCTCTCTCTCTCTCAGTTTAACCAGTCATCCACGACAAAGACAAACCTTTTTATATCGCCACGCCTTCTTATCAATAACTTCAAATAGACGATAATCACCTCAGACGCTGCACAAAGACTCGTCCTGTGTTACTGTGCGTGACAGCATCACAACAGCTGCTCTACTTATTTAACACGCCACCAATTCTTCCTCTTGGAAATGAATGTCACTGAACGTCAGGCCGTTTGCTCTCCCAGCTGTGTTACAGTAAGATCCAAACACCTGTTCCTCCTCCATCTGTGCCTACCATTTGTTAGTCAGCACCAGCCATGCGATGCTTATACCAGCCGCTGCCACCACCACCACCACCACCGCTGCTGCTGCGTCACGTTCCCTAGAGAGAGAGAGAGAGAGAGACAGAGAGATAAAGTGAGAGAGAGATGGCGTGCTGCTTTTGGTATAACTTGAATCCCAAGTATGGCTTTAGTGGCACTTATTTGTGACCTAACAACTCTTCTCTGACCATATTGAATGTGAAAAGAGCTCACCCGAAGCTGACTCCTCACAAAGTTTACGCTGGGTTGCTTTGGAGTTGTATCTTAATGTTCTGACAAATCAAATAACTTTGTATGATGATATCAAGCTTGTGTGTTTTAAAAAAAACAAAACAAAGCTCTACGTAGACAACCAACTTCTTTTGGTATATTTCTATACCAAAGAGTTTGGCTTTATTTTTTTGAAGGCATTTAACGTTAAGACGTGCTGACGCGGTTGCTATGTTTTTTATGTTTATGTACAGCTTTTTGAATGTGTGCGTGCGTTAAAATCGAATCTCAACAATGCAGCATGACAGAAAAAAAAAATGAATGACCAAACTACAGAAGGAGCACAGGCCATGCTCAAACCTCTATTGAAACAACATCTTTTTTTTGTATGATGTATTTCTACATTTTTACACAGAATTCCTCTCAGGATGATGAACTGTTCTCAGGGAATTAACCAAAAAAATGTATTGTATTCTTTTGGGAATCATCCACTGACTGACTCCGCAAACTCTGTTAAGCAATGGTGACGAGACGTATGTAACCAGTTCATGTACAGATATTAGCAACTACCTCTTGAGTTATACATAGTTGTGCATTTCTTTTTTTGTTTTGTATATTTTTTGATGAGCTTGTACGGTAAACAGTGGGTCTCTGTTGTACTGAGGTGTTGTGTGAGACGTTCCCTAGTGTTGCCACAGACTCCCTGGTCTTCCTTCCCAGATTTGATGAGTTACTTTCTTCTTCTTTTTACTGCAAAAACTCTTTTTTTTTGTTTACAGCAAAAGCCTACCTCATACGCGCTATTCTTTCACAAACTCTTTACCTCCTCCCAGCCCCCTCTACCTCCACCATGCAGTCGTTTGTTAATTGAATTGCCACTCGTCGCACTAGAGTTTCACGGCATTTTCAACGAATCAGCTCTTGAAGCGGCTCATCCCTCGTTACTCCAAATATATCTTACAATCAAAAGGCCTTTTTTGAAGGTTTTTACACAAGTTTTCAGAATGGGCATGTTTGCCTCACACATCCAGGGTGAAGTTTTATCTGCCAGCTTCGTGTTATACTGTGGGTGCACCCTCATCACGTAGCTACAGACAGCCAGTGAGTTTACCTCAGTTTGTTGGGCTAGCGATAGACATTGGTAAATATGAAATATTTTACATTTCTGTGTGAACACATATTTGAAAAGACATGGACTGTTGTTTTTAGTTTGTACGTTTTTTTATCATAACTGTTTTTTGTAACCACTTGATATGCTGGGCCTAAGGTGGAGAAGAATAGGATTGTACTTCACACAAGGAGTGCCTATCTCTATGTTTTGTTTGTCTGACCCGATTACCAAATAGATATTTTCTTCTTTTTGGGCTCAATGGTCACGGCCTTCCTTTTTTCTTTTAACGGCCCCAGATAATCAGATGTTATATGTGGTTTGGAGATGATGCCCCTTCTTGTTGCAATTTGTATTTAGAGCGGCATTGTTAACATTTAACATGAAATCAGTAGATTTTTGTACTAATGGTGACATTGCATAGACGTCATTCTTTAAAAAAAGATTGATGAAGATGAATATTATTACTTTTTAAAAAACTAACTCATGAGATTAAAGATTGATTTTTTTTTTTTTGCTTATGACCGCAGTATTACAGTTGAGAGAATTCCTATGGAGTATTGCCAGTTATGAACAAAATACACAACCACAGTCAAATATAGTAATATTATTGTTCTTAGTAGCTTTATATTTTCTTCCAATCAATGTAACTACTGATTGATCTCTTGTTAATTGTCCTGTTCAGTATTCAACGCAGCCAAGGAAATAACCCCCTTAAGTTAGAAATAATTAAAAGGCTCGTCGAGGCTGCATGTAGGATAACAAATTGGTGTTTTTAATATTTTCCCACTCTTACTTATTAATCATGCAAACATGAGACGACACATGCAAAGAGTCCCAACCATGCAATCATCACAAATGTTGCATACGGTTTTACCCAAGATCGAACATTTGCAAACACGCATGAACCAGTTTCTCAGCAAAACCCTGAACAATGAACATGGTGTGTCAGATATACTGTAATATGCCATAACAGAATATACTGAGAATTAAAATCAGTATACTTACAAACTTAATTTTTGAAATTCATACCAATCTGAGACTCACCTCTGCCCCTCCGCGATGGTAGAGAGGGACAAGAAACTGGGATAACTCATAAAACTGTTTGAATCTTTCATGAAATAAGGGTTTCTGTGTCGTTGTGTTTCTTTTCTAAAAAGGTAATTCATGCTTGATATCTTTGTGTTCTCATGATCCAGTATTTAAAGTTGATTCTTTTTATTTTTGTTGCTGTCCTGTGAAAACCATGCATCTCCAAATTTTAAGAAAATGTTTTAAAATTTTGGGAAAAGGCTAAATCATCGTCACGTTTATCCACATCTGTCAGTCTGTGAAATCTTAGCTTCACTTTACTCCTTATTATTGCAACACTACAGATTTAAAATTAGCAGAGATGCTAGCTTCTTAATGAACAAGTGAAAGAAATGCTTTTCTTACCTTTGTTTAGAGTCCAACTTGCTGTTTCCAGACCTTGTGCTAAGCTAAGCTAACCAGTTGCTGGCACAACTCAAGTCCCAGTTATTTGCTTCTTGTTTATTAGCATACTTTCACCAATCCTAAGACTGAGCTAGGCTAGCTGTTTCCCCTTGGTTCCAGTCTATTTGCTAAGCTAAGCTATCCACCTGGTGGCAAAACATTAGCCCTAGTGCTAGACAGAGCTACGCTAGCAGTTATCCTTGGCCTCCTGTCTCTGCGCTAAACTAAGCTAACCAGCTGTTGTCCATTAGTATGCATTCCCTAATGCTAGACAGAGCTAAGTTAGCTGTTTCTTTTTTGTGCTAAGCTAAGTCAACCCACCTCTGGCATAACATGAATTTCTTGTTTTTACACATTCAGTTTGAAACTTCCAAATCACAAAATCTGGAAATACAAGGTTTCCATCAGACGGCAATTAAAATAAATGTGTATGTGTAATTGAAGGAAAAGTCTGTTTTCAGTGAATAAAAACAAGCACATCTGGTCCAAAGACTACAGAAGACCCAAGAATAGTATAAACTATAGGCCTACATTCATATAATGAATATAAAAACCTCAATGATCCTTAACCACGTATCAAAAGCCTTTGGAGACGGACAGGATGTATCACGCCATGATCCCAGATGACTGAAGTTCACATACCTCAACTGCTCTGTGCTTTGCCTTGACTGGAGAACAATGTGTTGTAGGGGATGATGATTACTGTTTTTTTTAACTGTATTATGTTGGATTCTTATTGTGTTTATGTAAATGAAATCATACTGGACCGTTGGACCTCTAAAGGACCTCTAAATCCAACCAAGGCAGTTTAAAGTGCAGATACCTCCTTGTATTGACTCGTAACCTCGCAGGTCTCATGTTTGTCCGTGTTCTTACTCTCTACATCAAGGCCAGAGGGAGTCTTCTGAGCTCGTTTCCTCTGGAGTACGTCTAGAGCCAAGCACTGATTGCTTTTGAATGGGGAAATGTTCTTCTATGTGCATATCACTCATTATTTTAGCCCCAATATAAGTGTACTGCCTTTTTTAATCTCTGTGAATCTTGGATTGGATTTTTAAAATATGTCTTAAATGTTTTACTTGATTGGAAAATAAACATATTATATTGGCATTAAAGTATGTATAATTTCCTACTAGACATTAGAGTGGTAAGATGTTTGCTTCTTTTCTATGGGATTCAGATTTAAACATTCACTCTCACACACATTTGCACACAAACCTGTTTTTCATTTTGCTTACTATAATTAAACCATTAACCCTTAACACATGAAGAGCAGTTTTCTAATCGAGTGTAACTCAGTCTATCAATCTATCCATTCATCCATCTATATATACACACACACACAAACATATATATATATATATGACAGGTGAGTCTTGGAACTTTACTATGTTAGGGATATAACCATCTTAAAACTACATGGAAAATGATGCGTTACCATAGAAGCATTGTTTCTGAAAAATCAAAAGAGCATTTTTAAGGTGTCACAATATTCTGACCAGATTTCAAGTTCATCTGTTGAACCTGCTGCAGGAGAAAAGGTCAAAAGATAAAAAAAAAAAAAAAAATTCTGTTCCCAGTAGGTGGCGCTGTGTCCTAGTCTGACGTTTGGCCTGTAGCTGTCTTCAGGCCTGAACTCAGACATGAGAAAGATCTGATGATGTGACATCTGATGACAGAAGAAAAATGTATTTTCCTTTATTCCGTCCGTTCTCAACTCCGCTCACTAGGGGGAAACCTGGTGCTGTTGTATCCTCGCTCCCCCTCAGGCCTGTGAAGGACACAGCCAGAGCAGATTAATCACCTCAACACATCTGACTCACCAAACACACTGGTGTTCCTTCACAGCCGTCTCTCTATTCTCCTGCTTCTCTTTAATGGCCCAGTGCCTTGCTTTTTATAACCAGCTGTCTCTCTCACTGTCTTCCTCCTCAGCACATCCAGGCTTGAGGGGGTCCATTAAATCCACGCTCTTTGTTTACAGTTTCCCTTTGTTGCCCACCATCATTTCCCTATACTGCTCTCCCCCTTTTTTTCTCCCCGTGTACCATCTCTGGAGATGGCTTCGTCAAGGTCAGCTATTTTTTACAGCTTGTGAGATTGGAGGTATCACAGGGAAGCGGCGATAAGAAGAAGAAGAGGAGGAGGAAGGTTGGGGAGAAAGGATGGAGAGAACCAAAGAATAAATACTGCCGTGCCTTTGCTGCAAACAGTAAGAGGGGTGTGTTTGCACAATGTCAAAGGCAGTGAGCAGGCCGAGGAGATGAGAGGGGTACATTTCTTCTCCGTCTTTCTCTCTGTCGTCCTATTCCTCATTCCTAAACTGCGTGTTGACCTTTGTAGTACCGCCTCCAGGCTGTATGCTTTAACCTTTCCAGTGAGAGAGAGGGGGCCCCTGCGCTGGGAATACAAGATAAATCACAACTGCTGTCTGCTAATGCGACAGACAACAAGACACACCGGCACGCAGGAGGCACCGTCAAAAGCTTTGTATACCTCCTTGGCTGTGCCTCCATGAAGATGTTCACACCATTGGCGCACTGGGCTACTACTTCTACAAGTGCACCCCGCATTATTCGTCCTTCATTAGAATGCACTATGGGTGATGATGGCCATGAGTGTGTTTTGGGGTATTCTTTTTTTCTTGAGTAAAACACAGGGGTCATTAAGAGTCATTTCTGGTCAATTTTGTATGATCAACCATGCTCCAGAGAAAGACAGGAGAGAAAAAAATCCAATTTACTTTCTGTGCATTGGGAATTCATGTTGAAAGAGATCAAAGGGGACAGACAAAGAGATGAGAGGATCGACATCTTCTCATCTCCATTTGGCTCCCTATGAGAGGGGGAAAATTACTTTAAAGCTGCTGCCTTGATGAAAGAAAAAGGGCCTTATGCCTGATGTATTTCTCCAGAGGTGGAATCAACACTATGAATGACTCAAAGGCAGAGAATGAGAGAGAGGGGGGGGGGGGGGGAGAAAGGACGGGGCAGGAGGGAGAAATGGAACATTTGTATGAAAGAACCTAATGGGGTATTTTGGTGAAGAACGAGAGTGCTATTTGACAGCAGTGAACAAAACAGCGATTCCCCTGTCAGGAGATGTGACTTTAGTTCCAAACTCAACGGCATCATTTCACAGTGTGTGCATTTTATAAAAATCGCAGCAGATATCATCAGAAGTTGTTCATACACGGTATCAATCAGGGGGATTTTATCAGACGGAGCATCCATCTGAAATGTGATTTTGTCTCATATCCTCCACGCTCTCCTCAGAACAAGTGTGGAAAACAGGTCCTGGAAATGAAATAGCCTCCGAACGCCCCATTAGTTTCTCTCACCCCTCTCAGTCCCAGAGACAACCAGCGCCGTCATTTTTCTGACAGAGCTGTCAAAGCATCGAGCCAACCACCCTAGTTACACATAAAGCAAATAGAAATGAAAACATTGTCAGTGAAAAGACTCATGGGGTAACGGAGACGCCAGGAGCAGGGTGAATCACTTAGCAAGCTGTGCGCCTCCATTCTGCAGCTGCCACCCACCACAACACATCTGCCACTGCAAAGAATAAAAAAAAATTAAAAAAACACTCGGGTAGAAAACCACATCCAAATGAATGGTTATGTGACACAAAGGATCACTTCGTCAAATTGAAATTCATTTGCAGCCAAAACAGGGTTTGTCCCCCCGGGTACACGTGTGTGACCGGAGAAACCCGCCTACAGGTGGCAAATGGCGGGAGACTCGACATGCAAACACACATATAGACACTTAGCAGCAGTAAAACCATTACATATCTTTGTGTGTGGCCGGTGGTTCTTCAAATATGCCTCCCTGTGCTATCTCTGGGCGGACACATGGCACTGCTGGGCAAGATCCTCATGCGTATCAAATCATCACTTTTCTACTATCGACACCAGCCCGGCTCAGCCAGCCACTGCAATTCCCCTTTTTATTGCACTTCCCCAGGATTTCGTATTATACATGCTGAACTTCACAGACAGGAGAGCTGAAAATGTTGAGAGTCGGGGAATCGTCTACCGCAGGCGGAATATTGCACCAATGATTGCTACTGGCTTTGTTGATGTGAGCCACACAGAAACAAATGATTGAATTATTTATGCAGACCATGGCAGGAGTGATTGCTTTACACCGAGGGGAGGTGAATAAAGACATGTTGAATATTAAATGAACATAGTTTAGCTGTAAAAAAAAAAAAGTACTTTTGCACTCAGTACTTTAATTCACTTTTTGCTGAAATGTCTATTTTGCAAATATATTATTCTAATTTAGCATTCATTATGAATAAGTCAATAAAATACTTTTCCTGTTAAAGTTTTGGTCCATTTTCCTGTATTTTGCACTGATTTAAAATTGATAATATTCACTGAAAAAAGAAGAAAGTAATTCTTCTTCTTCAATTGGCAACACAAAAACGACTTGTGTTCTTTATTTTTCATTTTCTGCAGAATTAAGTTAACAAGAATAAAAGATTATAGCACCGAGCTAAATGTTAATCCCAACATGCCAATATGCTCACAGTGCTAACATATATGATCTCGACCATGTCAACCATCTTTGCCGGTAATCACTAAACACAAATTGCAGCCGAGGCTCATGGGAACGAGAGTGATTTAACGTGTGTTTGGTTTAGACTCATTAAAGATCTGACCTGATACTAAGTGAAAAGTCACCTAATGTCATGGAAATCCATCCAATATCCTGCTGGTGGCGCCAGAGTAAAGTCAGGTTACTCCGAAGCTTCATTCCCATGGGAACACGAGATGTCCGTCCGTCCGTCCAATGGCTGACGAGATACTGTTACTTGTCTGGAATGACCAACATTACCATCAACAGAGTTGCAGCTGATAAAACATTTTATAGATACAATGACCTGTCAGGTCACGTCTGACATGTCTGTTTTATGGTTAATCAAGGAAATGAAATGTTGCAAATCAATGTTATTTGTCATATTGATGCAAAAATAATACAAAAAACCCGCTCCTCTCCTTGATTTGTGCCATTTTTCTTAAAGATTCTAAGAAAATAAAGATCACTAGTATAAACTATGGTAAAACCTCTGATGATATTTATTCTATCTCCCACCCTTACTGTACATAATGACTTTACAAGTGCATATACTTCTTCTTCTTGTTCCACTGAGAAAGATCAAAGTGGGTCGACATGATTCTTACTCTGTAATCCTGAATTATTAAACTCACTGGGAAATGAGCTGAGGAATACATTTCCTCCTTCCCCGAACCTTCCTTGGCAGGTGCTATTACCCTCTAATATCTGTATGACAAACCAAAGTCACATTCAGAAAGCAATTTTCTGTCCACAACGCAATCTCAGCCATTAATTGCCTAATGAACAAGATGTTATCTAAGGATACCTTTCCAACGACCACTTAGGAAAAGAAGGAAGAAGACTTAATATGATGGAAATAAGTGTGACAGACTAAACGGCCCCTGCTGAACGCACCGACGCATGCTCTGACCTTCCCTGTCAATCTGGAGGGCAGACAGGGTGGCCATTTATGTTGTGGCGGCAGAGGTCGGCCCGCAGAAACAGTTTTCATCATTACCCGCAGAAGAAACAAAAAGCTGGAGTTGTCTGACCGCCCGCTGTCGTCTGTGGGAGGAAAATAACAATAAAAAATGAAAAAAATCGGAGAGTCAGAAGGTTTGTGCAGTCTCCTGCGTATCATTGTGACTTCTATATACTTACAGTCATCTAGATTCCCGATTTCTGAGTGTGTGGTCCCGGCACACAGCCAGGTGGATAGATGCACCCAACAGCCAGTCAGGAAAAAACAGCTGCCCAAACATACTCACAATCCTAATTTAATTAACAATTTAGCAATTACCTAATGTAGTCATTTAGATAATACAAATCAACTGTTTGGGCATTTAATCAATAGGAAGAGTCTGACATTTCAGAATACTGCAGGATGTAGTGCTCATCATTGAACGCACTCTGCAAAGAGATTCCACAACATATCCCCGTTTTCTGCTGCATCTCTTACCAAAATAAAATGAAAACATACTACAATTATGACATTTTTTAATGACATTATTTGTAAAACCTTGCATCAATGTCAAATTCCATGAGCTCATTTTTGTTTTCGACAGGACAGCAAAGCCTTTGTAGTCGTTTCGAATAAATGATTTTTTCGGGTACTCGATCGGTTCAGCTTATAGATTTAGCTATGGGTGGAAAATGACAAGCCACACTGGTAGAACGCCAACGGGTTCCAGGCGTACGTCTCCTCTGTCAATCTTCATAATGTGCAAATGAAATAAGTCATTAACTATATCCATTCATGAACAGCTGAGATGGCATCGCCAGCTTTGATTTCTTCTTTTAGTTTTTTGGAATCTGTGGAACAACAGACCAAATGATTAAACTGGTCGAATGAGACGACAGGGTCAGGGATGTCGTGACCCACCGAGTATGCTTGTCATTTCTCAACGTGGAACAGCGTCATACATGAGGTGCAGTGGGGCCACGTGTGATGGTGAAGAGAATACACGTTTGGAGACAATTAGTGGATAAATGATCTGCTCTGCCCACACGCCGCCACCAACGCCATCATCTTCTTCATCATCATCATCATCATCATATATGGTAACAAACAGCAAAGTGCCTTGATGCTGGCCGTTATTCCCACACCTGCAGCCGTAATGTTTCATACATTGACAAGTAACTTATAAATTCCCTCTTGAGCTTAAAATCAGCAGTTGAAAAAAAATAATATCACCACAGGGTTCGTTAAGTGGCCAAACTGGAGCTCCTAGTCATATGACATGATCCTCATCAGCCACTGTTCAGATTTCTCATCTCACGTTGGCTTAAAGGAGACAAATTATGCTCATGTTCAGGTTCATAATCTTAATTTCAGCCTCTGTCTGATAGACTTTTATAAATACACAGAAAACCTATAACACTAGAGGAATAAGGGAAAACTGAAAAAGCATAGCACGCCTCAAATCTCACATCCCCTGATGATGACCATGAAATGACAGAAAGCTCCAGAAGATCCCCATAATAGACCCTGTGGTGTAAATATCTACATTTTCTAGTGACATTTCTGTCCATCATCGAGTCCTAATGGAAATATTTCTGTAATAAGTTTAAAATATGAGATTTCTACCCAAATATAAAACTCTTTTTAAAGAAATGATGGCCTTATCAATACCCTGATGTATTAATAACCAAACTGAACAGAACACTCTTATCACTATAATGAATTATTTGTAAAGCTTTTCTGACAATGTGGTCAGGCTAATCTTAATTTAGATATTTTGGAATAAACGTATATATCAGTTGATAAGTGACAAGAAACTGCAGTAAAATAAAACTAGGTCCTAAGTAGTTTAGAGAACAAGCTGATTTTCTTTTACTGTTACATGTCCTGGTTAGAATGAATCCATATCAAATGTATTTGTTTGTTTGCTATTTAGAAGGATTACGCAAAAAAAAATACTTAAATCATTTTCATTAACTTTTGTGAAGGGGTGGGACATGATCAAAATTAAATTGAAAAAAATACTGATATATCATCACCAATGACCTCAAAAAACCCAGTATAGGGTACAGTGTATTGTATTATTATATTTTTTTATTACATTATTTCCACTAATCTATAAAAGTGAGACTTGATACTAAAAAAAGTCTCATGATAAAATCAGATTTTTTCTTTTACAGTTTTCCTGAGGCTAAAA
The DNA here is from genome assembly GCF_024713975.1 of Paralichthys olivaceus. Taxonomy (NCBI): domain Eukaryota; kingdom Metazoa; phylum Chordata; class Actinopteri; order Pleuronectiformes; family Paralichthyidae; genus Paralichthys; species Paralichthys olivaceus. The sequence goes on from NC_091111.1 coordinate 15,322,368, forward strand.
TGTAGCATGATAGCAACATCATCGCCTGGTATCTACAAGCTAAACTCGCATATTTTACTATGACTCAGCCACAATAACCGCTCGTTACGGATGATGCTGACAGTTGCAATTTGTAGAATGAGTCACCACCTTCGCTTACAGTTCCATTGTTCTTATATACCCACCAAAATCCACCACATTGTCCCCAGACACTGTAATCGTTGGCCCCACGAGACCGAAAAAAAAGACTGAATCTCTGGACGATGAGAGACAGAGATGAACCCTACACAGCAGAGTTTTGAGCCCCACAGCCGCCGCCTGTTGTCAGAGTTTGAGGGCTGAGTTGGTATCTGCTACATATTTTATCCACGGGAGGGGCTACCATGATACAAAGTACTACAAAACTTCTTGTTCTTGTACAAAAACAAACATTTTTGTAGAAATACTGCATTTTAAACAACAACCGATACAGAGTGAAAACTGCAGACCGCGCGTGAGGATGGACATGGATGAGGACTTTGACAGTGTACGTTTGCTTTTGGAGGCTTCGAACATAGTAGGCATGATGGGAAGTTCTTATACAATGGCAGACCTTTGGCACTAGAAAGGCGTTACAGAAGAAAACGATGGGTGGTCAACAAGGTCAGCATAGATGAATCCGAACTAAACATCACTTTTATACATCAGTTTCACGTCAGTAAACCGTTTGGATCAGTCTACCGCTCCCGCTGTTGGTGTGAGATTAGCGTTTGCTCAAATCATTTGAAAGGAACTCAAGCTACTGAAGGGAGGGAGGGAACAAAGGGGAGGGCGGGGGGAGGGGGGTGTCACACACACATGGAGGTAAGACAAAAGGGCATTGACATCAACAGAAAAATCTACATCTGGTGTTACTGTCACAATAGAGTTTTCCCTTCTGCACAGGTGTCAGATGAGCGTGTGTGCATACATGTGTTACGTGTGTGTTCACACTTATGTTTTTTATCCCAAACCTACTCGGATCGTTTCAATTTACACACGTCATCAGCACAAAAATCCCCACAAGTCCTTCCTTTTCCAGCTCCCTTCAAAATAGTGAACGTCACAGTGAGGTGACACTGCTCAGGTTTCTATATTTCCACAGGAAACATCTGTCTACATAAGCAAGTGGGTTCAAAAGGAATCCTGTTTTTGGACTGCTAACTTCAGTTTGGGGTTAAGTCAGCGTTAATGTCTCCCAGTCTCCCCCTGTCCTCTCGTTGGTTTTACTGGGGAGTGTTTTGGGGTGCGTTTAGCGCTCACGCCATGGTTTCCTTTCCCGGGAGTCTCCTGTCATTGAACGTGTGCATGTTAATGACCTCCTCGGTCTTAACGATGACGGGGGGCTGAGGCTTTTGTTTGAGCCGGCGTTGGCACTTCAGAGACACGCGTAGCTCGTCCATCATGGCACTGCAGAATGACCGCTGCAGGAGGCAACGGGACAGAAGGAAAAGTTATGGCCGGCACCATGACATCTGGCACATTACACATACTTACACAACTCTACTGTGTACTGCTAATGCTGTGGTAGAGGTTTCTCCAAGGATACATGTCTGGAAAACATGATGAAAATGTATTTGCTTCCATACTAGCAACACATTTTGGACTGTCCATTTTTAACAAAAGGTTACTTGTACAATTTCATTGGGACTTTAGCGTTTTAAAGTCAATTCTGAAGACGATTGTTTTTCATTCTTCTTCTGGACCAGGAAAGCACTCATTCATTCATATAGCACCATTAAAAACAACAGTGGTTGAGACAAAGTACCTTACAATCATGAGGAAGGCAACACATGCATGGATGAAAGATAAGATAGACGATGTTAGACATAAAAATTGTAGAAAAGACAAATAGAGCATAGAGTCTTTTGTTTACAAGTGGGGGGCACTAACATTGGATTTTTAAAAATGATTCAAACAGTGGCGTTGATATTTCAGAAATCAATTAAGCCTCACATTATATTAACATTTATGAGTTACTGGACCAACATATGGTTGACATTGTGCCTTTAATGACATGTGTTTTTTCTTCTTCTTTCTGTTTAATGTTGTGTGATGGTGATTATGCTGTTGTCCTTCCAATCAGGAAATAATCGATATTGATCTCAAGAGACCCTTTGTTTTCTTTTAAGAAGTCATTACCTTTTAAATTAGTTGTCATACTTGTATTTTGACCTATCAGTTATATAACTATGAGCTTTTGCATTTGAGTATGTCAAATAAACTATTAGATTTTAAGGGGTAACATCGGTATTTGTGTTAAAAAAATAAGATTGAGAAATCTAACAATGCTATTTATAATCAACAAGTTAGAAGTACAGTCAGCAAATGTTATTATAGATTGACTTTTTATTCTTTAAAGCCTCAGTCCACCTTTAGTTTTCTGATGAGCCGTGTCCTCAGGACTGTGTGGGCGTGGACAAACTGGGTTTTGACTGACAGCTCCACTCTTCTGTTAATTTTGTAGCACCTGTCAGGGCGGGATGACTCGCTGCCCTAACATCACTCTTATTGGTGCTCGCAGATTAGTGACATCATAAATCTCCTACGGGGTTCCGCCCATATTTAACCCGAGCAGCGGGTCCAATCAGCTGCAGTAATTAAAAAGCACCTGTGTGGGCGTGAACAGACTGTGAAACTCAAAGTTGAGTTCCAGCAATGGACACAGAGAAAAGTCAAAGCTATTCACTGAATGACTGAACAATGTTTTGAAAAACAGGACTTAAAGGTCTGATGTGTCCCAGATTTCCTCCTTTTTGTCACATAAAGGTCTGAATGCTGCTCCAGAGGCTCTCGCTCGCTGCCAGGAGCTAAATCCAGAGCAAAACGCACTCAACAACACTCGTAGTTTTTGGCACGCAAGACGAAAATGTTAAGACACTGCAGAAAAGACGAAACATTCACTTTCAACAGATTAAATCCCCCTAAAAATATTGGTAGCTTCTTTTAAAGCATCCATCACCCACTCACGCTGACACGTGTTATGTAACTTCTGTAATATGAGCGTCTGTTTGTCCCTGCATAATGCATGTGGTGTGAAATCCCATAAAATGCCAATATGCTTGTGTGCCGACGTTGCAAAGACAAATTCACACACATTCACTTACTGATTATGCAAAATCTAATTCAAATTCTCGGAGGGTGTGGGAGGAGAGGAGATATAAGAGAGGAGGGAGAGCATTAAAGTATGAAGCTATTATTTTTCTGTTTGTGTGGGTGTGTCAAATGGATATCTGTGGGTGGCTTATGCACCAGGTATTTCTGTTTGTTTCTCCGCTTTTACATTTGTTTGTCTGGCATACGAATGAGATATTTTGTGCACTCGCGAAAAGATGAGTGATTATGGAAGTGGAGAGGGTCAGGGAGGGTGAGCGGGGGAAATAATGGTGAAAAATAATGAGGAGGGATACGGATTAGACCGAAGGGGGAAAGATGGCAAACATGGGGGATGGAAAAGAAAAAAAATGAGGAAACCTGGCGATGTTATGGTGAAGGAGGTTGGCAGGGCAAGAAAACGGAGAACGAGAGGCTTGTAGTCGGGATGTAGATTACTTGCACCTTAGTAGCCCACAGACTGTGGCATTTGCAAATTATCTGAATATTGTGACCCAGTCTTGCAGCTCTTGATTAATGTCATCAAGGATGTTCTCTGAAACATATGCAGCCCGTAAAAAAAAAGCCAGAAATGAATTTCCATGGCAATAAAGTAAAATACCGTAGAGCTGTAATTCTGTGGATGTAAATAATTTAAATATGCGCTATCAAATGTACCTTCACCACATCACTTCACAAGTTCAAATGCACCTAAATGCTTATACTCCACACTGCGATGAATCATGTGCACTGAAATAGAGCCCAGATGAAGTGGCTGGAATTATTCTTGCGAGTATAGGAACATAACCAGAGGCAGGAGACGTATGTTTTCATTTAATATAAATCATGTGATTAAAGGATAAGGGTTTTATCGTTGATCCGGTAATGATGCGAAATCAAATTAATAAAGGTGGCAAAAATGAATAATTAAGCGCAGCCGGTGCTAATATGAGGTTTCAGAGGTCTGAGATAAGCAGATCAAGTGAATAGAATATCAACCTAAGTCTTTTTGTAGCTGTACCTCAGAGTGTGGATACCCAACCTGGGCTGGGTTCAAACAAATATTTGGAAATTAATGAAACAAAATGGAAATGCAAATTAAATGTATGCGTGCATGCTGTGTTTTATTTTATTTTGGGTTTTGTTTGTTCAATCCCCCTTCAGAATAATCTAAATTTAGAAACTGAGACATGAATAAATATGAGTGATGTCAAATACAAAATGTAACACAGCTTAAGAGGAAATGAGTGAGACAGAACAACAGAAATACAGCAGAATGTCTGATGCTGTGAATGTGTCAGAAATGGCTGCAGTACCTTCTCCAGCTGTGCGTTCTGTTTAGACTTGTAGAGGACCTCCCCCACGGCCACGAACACTGACAGCACCAGTCCCGCAGCCAACACGATGAAGATCCCGCCGATGTTCTGCACCCCCAGGGCGCTGGCCTCTTTGCTCTCCTCTTCAGGACAGCCGTTCCCCCTCCACCACTTCTCCTTCATCATGTGCAGCTTCCCTTCCTCCTGCAGCTGCAAAATGGCTATAGTGATCTTGTCTCTGTATGGAGAGCCTGCAGGGACAAAAACACAACATGAGGCCGGTGAACACGAATAACAGCAAAATAGAGGGGAAAAAAGAGATTATGCCGAGTATATCATTGTCATTGCTCTATATATATATATATATATATATATGTAAAACTTGCTCGTATATGATCATATAACATGTCATGTTATTGTTGGCTGCTCAGAAGGAGTTTTTTTGTAAGTCCTCCTTCAAATCCCACTAATCCCTACATTCACAGAGTGATTCCAAAATTCTCACTCCTCTCCACAGTGTGTGAATTCTAACGCACAGGGAGTTGGCAACAAAGACATGGCTTTGTGCGACCGAGCTGCTGTTGACTCTGACGAATTAGCTGCTGTTTGCACGCGCTTTCAGACGCCATATATGCTGCACATAAACAGGCAAATCAGGGCAGCCCGGTGGGGTGTATGTTACACGGGTGCACATGGGTGTGGGATTATTTGTGTGAACCGGAGATAGGGTTTCTCTAAAAGTGTGTGTGTGCGTGTTTTTTAATGCAGGCTGATATCATGTTGAGTAAAAGCACCACAATCCATAGACAGTGGGAAGGCGCCAGAATTAGCGCCAAGGCATTAAAGCACAGCAGGTGCTGCCGTGATCAAAGGAGAAGTAAACGCTGCAGAGAACCCGAGTGGGGTCGTGTTCTTTTCCTATCCACAGCGTGTGTGACACAACAAGGCATCGCGCACACACAGTTAGATTAATACTAACTGTGAACATTCATGTTTCATTTATAAACTCCTTTAAAAGCTTGTTGGTGTGTTTGTGCGATAACAGAAATCGTACATAATGAAGGCCGTTGGTACATTTAAGTCATTTCGGCTAATTCACGCTGACTTGAAACACCAGTGAAATGGGATTTTTTTTTTATTCTGGCAACACACACAAAAAAATCATTTTACAATTTGCGGCTAAAACTCTCGGGGAGCTGAACTGAATCTGGCCCCAGGTAGAAGGTAGCATCACTTTGTCTGCTGCTCCAGAACAGTTTTGCCTGTCAGCCACTTTAGTTGATTCCCCCTCTGTCTCATCTATCATTTATCCATCGCCATCCATCATCCCTTCATCTCACAGTCTCTGTGTCTTTAGACTGACAAAGAGGACATGATACGAAAACTGAAAAATACATTGTACACCGCTGATTTTTGAACAGCAGCTTCTCTGTTCATAAATACTAATAATACATTTTTCAAGTGCTTTTCTTTATGACGTGCACAGTTCGATACCCGAAAGAGCAAATGTATATCTACATTCTGTGCATGTGCAGCAGATTTGTAGTCCTCTGAACATGCAGTCATGTACCGTCTATGCATGTGAAAGGCATATGCTCGCTAACCCATTTGAAGATGAGAGATCTATCAAATATCCAAGTCCCCCGATTCCGGCGTCGCTCATATTTCAAATGATTAATGATGGCCTAACAAAGAAGGCCTTGGATAAATGCTAATAGGACGGGTCCTTCGAGAGGAGGATATGGAGAGTGGGGCCTGAGTGAATGTTAGAGCACCGCGCTTGACACACCGTGCATACACAACTACCTGACAGATGTTCAACACCAGAGGACATCCATCACTCCCACACTGTCTGGCTTCAAGTATTAATGCGATCACAGTTTAAGTCGATAGCGGTAGATGACGCATTTGCGTTCTGGGAACAGGACGTGTGAAAACCGACAAGTGCTAAACGGTTAAGACTTATTATACGGCTTGCTCTGGTTTATTGCTGTAACAGCCCTACGGGGAATGAGCTGCTAAACAGTGCTCAGCGGGGCAAAAGTTATGGGCTAAAGGTTGACGTGCGGGCTGAGGTCTTCATTGGGTTTGGGACAAGGACATAAGGAGAAAGCCACACACAGACACACAAAAAAAGGATTCCCTCTCTTTGCAGAGGAACGCTGGCACCAACACAGAGCTCACTCTGAACTAATAAAGTAATTATCTCCAGCCCTCTTCTATCACAGAGGAAACATTTTACAGGCTATAATCAGCTTTATTTCTGAAATACCGAGCAATGAACATCAGGGTAAGAGATTGAAATGAGTTAGTGGGCAGTAATAACTTTGAGAGAGGACATTTTAAATCGTTATTTTTTTTATGCATTTGAATACTTAACCACTTACAGCTGAGTTAAAATGATTCGGGCTATATTTCGCAGTCATATATTTGATACACTGTGCTGCAACATGAATGTAAAAAAGAGACGTTCTCGGTCTGCGTCCATCTCAAGGGCGTCAGTGGAAGTACTTGTGCACTTATGACGCCACAGTGGGACTATATTTCACAGCATCACCTCAGCTTTGTTACAGCCGTGGCAATCACGGCATCTCTGCAGATCTATAACTGCCTCACACTCATCAGCGGCACCCGGGTCCAGATGTGGATGGCCGGAATTAATCTTTTATATTTTGATAGCCTTCATATCACCGATGATAGATGTGGCCATTACAGTAGGTCGCAGTGCTCTCCCTGGCCTCGTCATGACTACTCTGACCTCCATGACACCAGGACTGGAACCATCACTGGCTTATCAGCGGCTCTCGGCCAGGGTCCCTGCGAATGCCAGGGGTGTGAGCTGCACATTTATTAACGCTGTCATACGATATGACATAAGTGGCAAAACTTTTGGGGGATAATATCTGATTCGTGATATTGTTTGGTAAAAAAACAAACAAAAGAAGATTGGTTTACTAAAGGAGAACGGCTTTAAAATGTCAGGGCACAATTTGTTTGACTGTAACTGGGTTGAATAAGCAGTTTAACACTGTTGTTAGAGCTTGCTTTATACTTTCTGAAGTGCTTTGTTGTTGTGTTCCAATGCACAACCCAATTCAAACAGTGTCAAGTATCACACAGGGAATTGCACCAAATTGACTTTTGGGTTTCTGTGATTGTGCCACTGTCTTGCACTTGTGTGAGCTCAGTGTTGACTTTAAAAGTATTTGTGAGCCTTTATTTTAACCCAGGTTTGCTTCTGTAAATAAAAACTGTGAGAAAATCATTAAAGCTATAAAAAAAAGAGGTTTAGCTGGATTGGCGTGTGTTTTTTTTTTTTAGCCCTAGGCACATTTTAACCTTATCCATAAATTCAACCTCTTGAGCCATTCACTTTTCATTAAGCTAAACCTTTTACACCTCACTCTGTCCAACTATTATACCCGCGACCCCATCAATAAAGGTCAACCTTTCCATTCTCAGAGCTTATCCATCATCCATACACCTTCATCTGTCGCATGGTATCTACAGAATCTCTTTGACTCAAAGCCATTTCAAACATTTTTACAACACAGACGCATATTTGAGGTCAGCTACCCATTGGTGTTCCCACTCCGTAGGCCTTGGAGTCTATGAGGCCCCCGATCTGCGTGAGGTTGCAGTTGCGCTGCGTGACAAACTCGATGGTGGTGGACTCCATGAGGAAGGCGTAGTCCGAGGTCAGGGCGCGCTGGATTCCTTCCTCCACATCCTTCACCACCACGGACTGCCTCCTGCTGTTCATGAACTCCCACATCTTGTCGTAGGTGGAGATTTTCGTCTTCTGCAAGTCACCAGAGGAAAAGGAGCAGGATGAGAATGGACGCAGCATTAAGAGTTAAAACATGGTGGCCTGCTCTAAATACTGACAGATGACCAAACTTACTTACAAAACTAAAGCAAAGTACATTAATATTTCTGTGAAACAAGATTTTAATGGTACTATTTTTCATTCAGCATTATTCAGCAGGAGCCATTCAATCTTAAATACCTCTTTATAAGGTAGTTTCTGTACTGTACTACCTTGGCATGAGGGCTTCCCACTGCCACATACGGTTTAATGTTATCCCTCACCATGTAAGAGAAGCATTAAGTTACTGCTGATGCAAACTGAGCTGCTGCTTCGTGCTTAAAGTGTTAAACTGGTGGCTTTTATTGTGAAATTCAATTTTTAAAATGCATCTACAAAACAAGCCACAGTCGTTTTCAGCGTTTCTTTGATGCCAGTTCTCAGCAGAGGATTCTTGCTCAACTCCAACTTCTCAGGAAGGTAACAAACCCCAGAGCACAGTGGGGTTCCTTTTGTGTGAAAAGCGACTTGCAACCAAGTGCGGAATGAAATCAGACTGCAGTGGCAATTATCATCCACTGATTTCTTGATTGAAACAACATTGTTTTGTCACTGTAAAGCCAGCATGCTGAAGATTATAACTTTAATAACGGAGAAAGAAAGATTCTTCATTGGACGACTCTATAATATGCTGACCCAGCTACCTTAAAGAAGGTCATCGTGGCACCGTCCTCCACCACGCCGTACAGGATTTTAGTTTGTTTGGCCAGGTCGTCGGCCGAGTCTATGGGCGACTCCATCCTCTCCACGGTGAGGAAGGCCGCCAGGTTGGCCGTGTACGAGGAAATGATGATGAGGGTGAAGAACCACCAGATGCCTCCCACTATTCGAGTCGAAAGGGCCTTGGGCATGAGCTCTGATCCTGGTGTGTGAGGGAGGTGGCATGTTACACTGCAAAAACATCTCAGCAATTCCACATTATGATTCCAGTCTTGTATTTAATTGTTTATCCTGATCAGTTAAAAAAAACAAGGCAACTTGTTTCAAGAACACTTTTCAAGTCATCAGCGGCGGGACGTGTGCCGCACGCGTCAAGATGTAATCACTTGATAGAGCTCTCAAAACAAGGTGACAGTTGGATTTCAAACTAGTGAAATTATCTTGTCTCAGTCACAAGCGGGTGGTTTAAATAATGCAGGAGACACGGTGAAGTGCCGTTTAAAACGTCCTCTGGGGGAAATAGGCTTTGCAAAAATCAATCCAATCAAATAAACACATTGAATACTGATTAATAATGACACTGTGAAGAAGTGACAGGCTGTTTGGGCCAGAGAGTCATGTACCCAAGGTAACCTCACATCCTGACTCCACACCCCACTGATCTCCAGGTGCTGAGGGGCCAGGGGCAAGAGGAGAGGACTACGGGTAGTGCAGTGCTCTCGTAGATTCAAAGACTGTTTGTGCTGCAGGTTTTTAAAATGTTTAAATCATAAGCTTTTAAAACAAAGGTAATTTGATTTTACTCAAGTGGTATGAGGGAGGTTTAAATCCCTCTCATACATACTTCTCTTTAGGCCACATTCACTGTAGCTTTACTGCATTCCTATGAGCTCAGTTGATTAAATTAAAAAACCATTACATGCACATTTACTCTAAGTTCCGTCTGGACCCCCAGAGATCTCTCTGTTGCCACTGGCGTGCATAAAACAACCCGTCCCTCAGAGACAGTGGGATATAGAGAGCTCAAGCTCCACAGAGCAACAGCAGCCACAGGCTGAGGCAACTACCTTGCTGCATGAGAGCCCCAACTCCAAACCAGAAACTATTGAGCAGCGTAAAATTGTTTTCCACTACATCTGAGTCGGGGTTGCACGGGTGCGGGTTGTACCACTCGTAAGGGCTAAACCTATAAAGGAGAGAGAGCAGAGACAGATATGTCAGCACAAAGCAAAGAACAGTGTGTTCGCTGGCGCAGATTAAACAGCAGAACAAATTATAAATTTTAGAACACTGAGCAGGAAAAAAGGGGAATGTAAATGTGGAGGAAACCTGTGTTGTGGCCTCAGGGTCAGAGCTTCTGCAGAGGCCAAAGCAAATCATTCAAGCTTTTGCTGAGATCAACTTATTGGCATATTCAAATGCCATCAGTTTATTGTGAACTCAGATCAATAGTCTGGAATAACACTGTCACTGGCTATAATGTCCTAGTACGTGATGATCTTTGGGGCTCATTTGGATTCACTGACTCAGGAGCCTTTATGCATTTCCCCCAGCAACTGCAATCACCATTACTCTCCAGACGCAACACTGCCCCCCTCCACGTCAGCATAGTGGGAATTGGTCTCTCCTTCTTCCTTCTCCTTTCCCCTAAGAGCCACCTCTGTTCCTCCCTCGCTGATTTTCCTATATTTTGTCACATTCCCCTCACACCTACATCTCCGTTCCATATCCTGCACCATTCCCTCTCCAACGACCCGCACCTCATTTTTTCCCCCAGATTGCCTTGCTTCTCCCTGCGAACCTCCGTCTTTCACCCCTCCCCATCCTCTTGCTGCTTGCCTCAGCTGATTGTCAGTATCTTCAGGTCAGTCGTGGACATTTCTCATCTATTATCCTAAGTAAAAGTGGCATGGCATTAGCGCGGGGTGATTGGGTGTGCGTTAAGCATCAGGAACTGATTGAGTTTGTGCTGAAGTGGTTGATGGAGGGAACATTGCTTATGCAGAGTTGAGGGGTCCATCAGGTTAGGCTGTTTAGGAGCTGTTCCCCAACACGCTGAATGCTTATAATCCGGTGGGCACATATATAATTCTATATATGTCCACACCGTGTTTACACAGACACAAAGCAGCATTTGACAGATTACAAAACCAAATGTTATATAATCAGCGATGGCACTATTATCCGCACTGCCGGACTGCTGTACATCTGCATCCAGATATGTCTCTGATCGCTCTTTGTTGCTGCAGCAGCCTAATTAAGAGTCTCATTTTACAAGCATCGTGAAAGTGGCAACATTTTTCTCATGCTGCTCTTCCTTTACAGCTATTTCTTTCCGCCGTTCCCTTGGGAATCATCTACGTGGTTGCGGCTGCGATGACACACTATAATTCCTCCCGCCAACTCCATCAGGATGCCTGATTTACTGGAATGTCAATGAGCTCCGTCTCCTTGGAACCACAGGCAACTGAAATGGCACAATGGCCTTGTGGAGCTGAGCGGAATACAGTGTGTGTGTCTGTGTGTGTGTGTGTGGTTTCATGCCTAGGTGCATCAAGCTGCTGGTGCATGAATGTTTGTGCATGTGCCTTGATAGCTGTGTGGGAGTGCAGCTCTCCGTGGTAGCGACTGTATTTGCATTGGCTCAAACAAATTCATCTCAAAGTCAAATATTTTCTGTGATGATTTATTTATGTTGTTCACAGATGTCACATATAATGTTTAGCTGCAGCCTGAGGCAAACTGTGGGTGCCATCAGGAGATATGTGCTTGTAGTGGGTGTAAATCTCTGAAACACACTTGATTGGATTGTGTTTGTGTCTACATGAGTATTGTGCACGCACCAGGCCCGATGCCTCCTCTGTATGACCTTTGCTTGCAGCTGGCCCATATTCCTGCGGGCCGTGTACTGCACACCGATCACCAGGAAGAAGGGGATGTGGAACACGCAGACATAAGGTCACCTCCTCACACCGAGCATGAGGGACATGTGGAATTGCACACGGAATTCTAAAAAGATTCTCCCTCTCCCCACCACTCCCCTTCCTCCTCCTCCTCTTCGCACGTCCCTGGCCACAATAACACAACACGCTCCCTCCATTAACTGTCTGTTGGATTCAATTACTCTGGCTGGCTTTATAGATCTGTTGCCTTTCTTCTCTCAGGCCAAGTGAAGAGGCTGAGTTGGGGGACGTTAAAATCACACCAGTCCGGGATTCGGGCTGCAAAACTGCAACGGCCTGGTAACATGTTATCATGCAATTTAAATCAGCCATTCCACAGAACAGGTTTTTCTGTTTTTGCAAGAAGAATATCATTTGTTATGTTGACAAAGAGAGAAATCAATTCATCCACAAACAGAGCTGGAAGCAAGTTTTTCTCTGGAGCTTGAAATGAGATAGGAAAACAGTGTGCGTGTGGGAAGTGGTTCAAAGATGTTGTGAATCCCTGGTGTGAGTGAGGTGTTTTATTACGCAAAAAAAAAGCAGGACTTCATAAACTCACTCCCCTCGCTCTATTTGCAGGGGATTAGAGAAAATAATATACTCTGCATTCGAGGGATTGGCCGATCAATTGTTGGTTGTGTGATCAATACTATACAATTATGAAAGAACCGGCTCGGTGACCTGTGGCGAACGCTGTACTTCAGATTTAAACTTTGTTGAACATTGTTTTGGTCGCTGAGGACAAACAATACTCACTGCCACAGTGACGGCACAAAGCATGCACGCAGACAAGAGACAGACTGATTCATAAAAGAGAAGAGCATCAATATTATATAACATGCTAATCACTTACCCTGACACAACTGTGGAAGCAAAGGGCTATGGGTATATAATTTGCATATTCTGAGCTAACTTAGGTGACAGTTGCAGCTTTCCTCTCATGTGATCATTTTGCCGGTAACATTTAATGGAATGTGTATTAAACCCAAACACTCCGAAGATCAAAGCGGAAGACGAGGAGCCCTGGGGTTAACACACACATCTACATCATCTCTACGTCGTTCATGCATCGGTGGTTCAGGGAGGTGGGATCATGCAGATGTTGTAAGAACTGCGCTCGCACAATGTCAACATTGCACTTGGACAATTCTTACAGTTGATTAATAATGCAGAGCTGATTTTTACAGTTTGTGAGGCTTGTGTGAAAAAACGCCTGGAAAAGTGTGAGGAATCCGTTTTAAAGAGTCATACCAGTGTTTTCCTTTTTGCTTAAGCTCATATACAATATTTATTTTCCGGATTATTCAGGTTAAACAATTTATTTTTGTGAAATGTGGGGTTGGGTATCATCTGGGTTTTTTCCAAAAACAGTATTGTTTCTAAATGGTGCCCGAGCAGATACATTTTCTTTTAAAAAGCACAAAGCGACAGTCGACGATAAGAAGATAAAATACGAAGATATTACAATGGTAACAGTAGTGCCACCAGAGTTAAGTGTCATGTTAACTATGGGCATGTGATGTTTATCCTGCCTGTAAGTATAGGGACACTATTTCAGTACAAAGCTCAGGCACCAAAATGAGGCAGTGATATTTGCTTTGTGATTGGGTCTGGTAGATACCAGCAATTAGCATTTTGGCACCCAACCTTAGTGAGATCTTTTCTGGGTAACATGGTGGACGGCTTGTGCATTTGTATTTTTAAATGATGAGAACCCAAATTTGACAAAAAGAAAGCATCTGAAATGTTTCGTTATACTGAAAATGAATAACAGTGTGAAAAACATTGGTATGCTCCTTAACAGTGAGTTTTATATTCTTTTGTCCTAGACCATATCTACATCACGAAGGCCATAGAATAAAGAAGCATGCACTGCCATTTACAGGAATATGTGTTTTTTTCTACTGGTCACAGCTTGATGATTTTCAGTGAATGAATTACTCTCTTCAGCTCCAGAGGGAGCGACCGCTATGTTAGAGAAAGCAGGCAAAACAAGTAGGTGAGAAATGGAGAGAGGACGGAGAGACGAGAAGAGGGAGTGTTGACATGTTACCTGGCTATGACAAACAGCACACAACTGACACCCAAGCAAGCCAGCAGAATATACATCCAGATATCGGGTGAGAGGGGGTTGAGGAAGGAAAAGACCCCGGGGTTGGTGCCGTTGGGCTTGCGGTACAGGATACTTATCCCCAGCGTCATGAAGGGCTTGGAGAAGTCGATGACCTTCTCTCTGACGTAGGTGATGGCCAGAGGAGCCACTGCCAGGTCTACTTTCTGCAAAAAGATAACACGGGAGGTGACTGTTGTTAGTGACAAGAGCAATGGGAAAAAAAACAAACCCCACAACCAATCGAATTAACATCTGATTCCTGTCTGCGACTGGTCTGGCCAATATGTACAGGAGGCCAGGCCATGACAGAGCGGAGGAAATAGGCCGGGTCATGAGTTCGGCTGGATTAGCAGGAGGGAGGCTCAGTCTTTCAGGAAATTACAGGTTAGATGTGTGATCCTTCTTATGCGGCGTCAAAGGTGAGTCACTGAGGCTACAATTTTAGGATTAGATTAATCTGTGTGACGAATTAACACTCTGTCCCCTCTGAAAAAAAGATTAGCCTTCTTTGGTGCTAAGCATTTTTGCATAACTCCGTCAAGACATAACTTACTTACTTATCCATGTGGGGGTAAGGCTAACCCTTACTTCACGGTTTTGAAACTCTTGGTAACTCTTTTCAGTTTTGGTTCTTTGTCTGTTTGCTAGCACTATCTGTGTTCATTCATTTTGGTGGAAAGTAAAATACCTAATTTCTTAACAAGACATTTCTGTCTTATCTTACCATTAGCGGAGGTAGAGAAGGGTATGAACTAACTACTCAGTGAGTCAGAAACATCTATCTAAAGTTTACTAATGCTATTAGCAACCATAAACTACTAATTATACCAAGTGAGAAATTGAGCCATGGTGTTGGATTACAAAATAAATTATTTTAATTTTAAATATGATATAGTCTAGAACATTATATAGTCGAAAGTATTATATACACTAAAATATGTGGATAATTAATCTTATTCTAAAAAAACAGACCAGTGTATTAACCACTTTTCTTGTTCAAGTCTCCAACTGTTAATAAAAAAAAAAAGAGAGAGTCATTACCTTCAAATAAAAAGAAATTGTGGATTTGGAATAATGAAAAATGAAACTTGATTTTAGAGAATACTCTAAAATCGAAAATACCATTAGTTCTGCTTTGGAAGCAAATTGAACAATTAGCTCTGTACTGGCAGTTTGGACAGAAAAAAAAAACTTGATGTGAAAATTGTCCCTCATCTGTGTTAAGGAGCAGTTTTTCTCTTGCGTAGGAGATTTCTCCATATTTTTTGAATCGTCTGAATCTTTCCTGTTTGTTGACTCACGTGGTCCATGAGCTCCCGCACCATGCCGTTCCATTGGCCCGTGCTCTCATCCAGTGCGCCGAACTTCCCATCTTCCACTAATCGCAACTCATAGCGGAAACCGAGGATGGAAGAGAGCTCCCTCAGCAGGTCGATACAGTAGCCTTCGAAACGGTCGTTCCCATACAGAGGCTTGTCTGACTTCTTAAACATCACATACGGCTCCTCCTGTACAGGGAAGATATATTAGTGTAGAGGCTCAGAGGCCTGTGTGTTAGATTAGATTGTTGTTTTGTTTTTGGACTTGTCTCTGTCTACCAGTATAGTGGATACACGCAGGGATTTGTTAGCCAGAGAGTCGGTGATGTTGGACGTCTTGCTCTTGTGAGTTTCTGTCATATTCAGGCCGCTGGGAGGATCCCACGTTCCAATCTGTTGAAACAAGTCAGCGTCAAGTTCATATCACCTTGTCTTGTCTACAGATAGGAAATAAAATGCTTTTGACAGTTTCATGTTTCTGACATCAGCATCTACATCAATGAGAGATACACCTTTTCCAGCCCTTCCTCCTTCAGACTGATCACGTCCAGGTCGAAATCTGTTCTCAGCCCATTGGTCTTGTTGAAGAGAACACGTCCCGTCAACCCGTCCCAGTGAGCCTGCAAACAATAAAATACAGCTTAATAATCTAAAATCCTCAGCTATCCAGCGCAGTCATTCCATTAACCTTAAGGTATCGTCTTTCTCAACAATATCAATCCAACCTCTAAACATAAAACTTTTTCTTCCCCAATTACGGATTCCTGCTGGCTCTCTCTCCGCACTGTCTATCTCAACAACATAACAAGAAACAATAAAGAAGCGGGGACAGAAGAAAGTTTGACAGGTAAGACTTCATTATGCATGTGGTTCATTGTGCTTGAAGTTTCACTTCAAAGCCATTGGAGGAACAGACGGGCATGGAGAGCGACAGCAGACACAGGAGGGGGGGGGGGGATGAAGTGCCAGCTACCACAATGGCTCATTCTGAAAATTACCTGCAATGATACCATCCAGAGAGCTTTGCAGAACAAAGCAAATGGCTGACCCTGACTGGAGTTAAGGAAAGGTACAGTGGCTTTGATATAAACACGAGTGGAGATATGCAGGGAGAGGAAGCGGAAGAAAGGGAATGAAAGATCACAAAAAAAGCATGTAGTTATTGTGAATAATGCAGCGCTTATTTAGAGTACAGATGGATCAGGATATTTGGGTGTTGAAACCCTGCGGAAAATGTGTTTGGGACATTTATATCATCATCACAATTTTGTGCAAATAGCATAATGTGCAATTAAGTTCATTAAAAGCATCTCAGTGATTTTACAAAGTGAAGACTCGCAAACACGTGACTGCACAAATCAATACATAACAACAAAGCTTCTGGGTTCAGCAGATCCCAGAGGTCAAAGGTCAAGACAGAGTGTGCACTGATGCTAGTGATGGACTCGTACCTCTTTGATGAGGCTGATGAAACGCCCACCAAAGCGCCACGGCTTGTGGCGATTGCACTGCAGAGAGCTGACGGTGATCTGCTGCGACTGCTGCACCGCCACCGCCACCACATGCACGGCGTCGTACATCAGCGCCGCGTCCGTCTGCAAACAGGAAGGTAATATTATTAGCCATTTTAGAGCAATTGTCTATCGCCTTTGTCCACATGACCTTTAATCCGTCCATTTATTCACCTGTCGAGGAGCATAAGAAATCGTGTGAAGTCCCGGGTGACTTGCTTTACTCCTTAGTCGGGACAAGGGAACGTAAATTAGGAGTAATGCCAGAAGTAAAAGCCCTGCACAAATGGCACAGTGTCTCAGCCTGTTAGTAAAAATACCCGGCCACTGTCTGAGGCACTGCGAAAGCTCCGCCAGGGAGAGTCTCTCAGTGGAAGGCCGGCCTGTCAGTGTGAAGACTAATGGTTCCTGATGGGTGTGCCTGTTCCCCAGAGAGAGGCAACGCAAAACAGGCACCAGTGCAGATGGGACAACTCTGACTGGCACACTTGTTATAACACGCTAAATATACACACAGAGCATAGCTGGGATACATGAAGAATGGTGCTTCACATAACGCCAGTAATAAGTCATCAAAAGGAGTAAATGCTCGACCTCAAATCTCACACGCTGCTGTGCTGAGAGTTATCTTTATCTTTTCCTCGTTGCCTCCAACATGTGCTGTGCTCATACACTCTGTCCACACAGTTTGAGACACTGCACGTTTCCCCAGATCAACACAGTGCAGCTTACAGCTCAGATCCTCTTTCCATGTGTGGGCACAGGCTGAAACACACTGTGGTGATCTTATTTGACAAGTCCTGGATGACCAATCGGCGCAGGAGCATGAAAAAAAACGACTTTGAGACCACAAAGTATCTGCAGCTATAGGGTCTTTTGCAGATGTGCTGGCTGTCGGGGAGAATGATCCGCGCTTCAGTACAGCTGGGCGCAAAAGCAGGAGGAAGCTGAGCCGCTGCTTAGCGCGTATCACTTCCTTATGTTGTCTCCATAGGCGCAGTGAAGCATACATGCCATCCACGTGGGAGAAGAAGGAACACATGAGGGGTCTGGGAGGGGCAAAAAAAAATTATGCTTCATGTACAATTTATTCAAAACCTTATTTATGGTGGCAGGCCAATTAAAGGAATAAATCTACCTTCCAGCAGGGAGGAGGGAGGAAAGGCGGGATAGAGCGGATGGAGGGGAGCTCACGTGTTGTTTGCCGCGGTGGGCAGATTGTCAGTTTTTAGTTTGCCCCCCCCCCCCAGTTCTCCTGTGCTTTTGGAGTTGGTGGCTGCTGATGTCAAAGGCAGCAGCAGATCAGAGGATGGGAGACCAATCTCTGCACTCTTTCATCCCTGCTGCTTCTCTGGGAAATGGAACAGCTATAGCGCCGTATCTGCTCTCCCAGCGTCGGCATGTGCGTGGATGTGTGTGTGCGTCCGTGCTCGGGTGTGCGTGGTGGTGGTGTTCGTGGCAAATGCTGATTAGGAAAAAGAGTCTGCCATTCCACTAATCTATTTCTTGAATAGAGAGGAGGATTTTTATGACACAGTCAATATCCAAACACTATTTTCTCCACTGAAGGGAAAGTTCATTTTCAATCATCCAGTTATTGTGTTGCCAACGTTGTACAAAAACACACCGATGGACTGAATCTAGGTTTTTCTTTTTTTCTGCAGATGCATTTTCAAAGAAAGAAAGATGTTGTAACAATCACATTCAGACTCAGTCCACTGCCTTCCATTTCAAATGTACACGATGTGTTTTGAGCTCATTCGTTCGCCAAATTCTTTTTTGATTAATTTCAGTTTGGCTGTTACTAAGTTAAAGTCATGAAATCCAAACAAAAAAAACCCCTCCTCTGCTTCTACAAATCTGTTCGAGTTTGACTTGTCACATTCTGTTCTTCCATCTATTAAGTCTATTTAATTTGGCCAAACAACAGCTATAAATATATTCAGTTAAAACATGATAAAAAAAACAATCTGACACCTTGTTTGCTAAAAACAGACACTGTCTTAAATTCCTGCTTGGAAGTTTATTTTTACTTTTCTTTTCATGAAAAAAAGTCCAGCTGAGGATATTTTGGCTCAACCTTGATGTGTGACAGGAGGCTGATAATTAATTTCATAAAAGCTGAACAGATGTTACCTCCTATATGAGACTACAGCACGTGTGACGTGACGGACCACTGTACAAAGAGCACCCAGTTCAAACTGTGTGTTCCTGCCGTCTTTAAGTCGGGGTTTTACATCAGGATCAGCCGGAGGTGAGACAGTTTCATTTGTTTTTCATGAATATGTTTTTTCTGTTAGTTTTGTTTCATACCCTGCACATAATAGAAAAAAGGGTTTAAACCAGCAAAAATGTCTTATCCTGCGGCACGAATCTCACATGGCTCGGGGAAAAGTAGGATTTTATGAATAAATGTGAGATTTAATTAACTTATAAAACTGACATGTTTTTATTTTTGTGTGCAGTTCTCTGTGGAAGTATAATTACCAGCCTGCGGATGGATGCCTCCAACCTCCAGCGCAGTTTCACTCCTCAATAATAATATGAGGTCACCGTGACCTTTAACCATGGAAATCAGTTCATCAAAACTTGAAGAAATTCACTAAAGCCAGACTTAAGATATGATCTCAAGAGGCCCAAAATTTGACCACTCAAATCAAATCTGTTAATCCGTGAGCCTAAGTGAACATTTGCTCCAAATTTGAAAGGATTCTCTCGAGGCGTTCTTAAGATAACAAATTCATGTGGCAAACAGGGTTTTGAGAGGTAACCGTGGCCTTGAGCTCTGATGTCCAAAATTTGTACCAAATCTAAAGACAAAAATAAATGTGTTTGTAAGGTCACGGTGTCGTTTACCTTCCACCCTCAACCACCAAATTCGAATCACTTTATTCCGGAGTCCAAGT
Organism: Paralichthys olivaceus; assembly: GCF_024713975.1. Taxonomy (NCBI): domain Eukaryota; kingdom Metazoa; phylum Chordata; class Actinopteri; order Pleuronectiformes; family Paralichthyidae; genus Paralichthys; species Paralichthys olivaceus. The sequence continues at coordinate 15,342,096 of NC_091111.1, forward strand.
GAATATTTGTACCAAATTTAAAGAAATTCCCTGGAGGACTTCTCAAAATGTCATGTTCACAAGGATGGGACGGATTTACAACCAGAAAACACAAAGTCTCTACCTGCTGGCTGTCACCGCAGTGGAGGAATAAAAATGTACGATTACAAAACATACATAATAATAAAGATAAAATATGCTAAGATGATAAATCATATTCAGTATTTGTGTGGGAATCTAGTTTCAAAATGTAGACTTTGAAATGACCTTACAACAACACTGACAGTTAATATGTTTACCACATGATTAATCTGCAACAGGGCAACATTAGAGACAGGAATTTGTTTCTCGTAACACAAAGATGGATTTGGCCGCAGGATGCATCGGTTTATTTGAGCAGGAGGAGAAACAGTTTATTAGATGTTGTACAGTGCAAACACATTTGAGTTGCTACTGTGTTTGCACTCTGAGGCCAAAATACTTCCCTGAATCCCCCATCAGCCTCTTTGTTTGAATGATTTATGTCACTCTGTTAGCTCCCCCACCTCCGACTTAACAACCCTTCCTGGAAATATTTCCCCCATCTTTTAACTTTTGCTCACTGTGATATATCAAACATCGCCCGGCTCGAATGATTTATACGGTAAAGATCTTTTTCCCTACTTGCCTTTGGTGCAAAACAATTCCTGAAAAAGGTGGAAGGAGGAGAGATCAGGGCCGGGTGTGGGGTGTTGAGATGACGGCTCACACCACCGGCAGATTGCGTTCAATTTAAAACAATCTGAGAGCGATTGAGATATTTATTTCGCGGCCAAGCACAGGTCCTGTGGGGTGTTTTTTAAAGTGCTTAATGCGAAACCAATCTTCAACCACGGGGAAACTCAGACAGAGATGGAAGGTTTCAAACAAGGTGCCCAAAACCTCTCTCTGTCTCCCTCTCTCCCACTCAAACACCCCCGTAATCATTCAAAATCACACAACCCCCTCCTGCTTCACTAGACGTCTGGATGACCCTGTCCTTCGCAGAACGACTCACATCCCCCCCCCCCCAGACTTTACATCTTTCTTTTCCAGGCCTTGATATCTCAGTTCATCTTTCCATTTCTCTCTCTCTTTCTCTCTCATGAACACGATACGTGAGGAGCATATATCAACACACATGCAGGAGCCAATTAGCAGGATGTAGTGCGTACACAAAAAAAAAACACAGCCAGACACAGTGACAAAACTAAACTTGCTGGCTTCCCAGTTGCATTCAGTTTCCTCACTTAGAGAAGGTGAGCTGCAGACTCCACTGAGCTGTGGCTGCTGTGTGTGTGTGTCTGTGTGTGTGAGTGTGTGTCTGTGTGTGTATGCAAAAATATTAATTTTTTACTGCATCAGTATTCACACCAGCTCTCCACCTGTGCATAATTCCATATCTTCTCTGATAACGTAGCACCTGACAAACGACATCTCTCTTTCTCTTCTCAATCACTCACCCTTTTACCCAGCATTCCTCACACCACACACACACATACACACATCCACGCACACGCCCCACTTCCCCTCTTGAGATGGACGTGTGCTGTGGCTGCTTGTGTACAGTGGAGCTCCAATGTTTGTACATATCACATACATCTGATTAGCCCTAATAAGATTAACACTGACCTGTTATTCAACATGCATGGCTAGGCACAAGGCAACAACAACACACACACACACACACACACACACAGACACACACACACACACTGGCAGCATCGCCATCAGCAGCGGAGTCACAATGTCATCGGGAGAGAGAGAGAGAGAAGCTCATTGTTTTCTCCGAGCTTGAAGTCTCGGCCCTCAGATCACAGACAGGCCCGTTGGGTTTGATGATTTGATAGAAGAGGGAGGTAATTATTCATTTCATTCCATAGTTTATGTGCATTTGTGCCGCTTCACCGCACACGGTCGGTGCAGCGCAAGTATGGCCGTCATAATATTCCGCTGTCAGCTAAATTGCTGCATTTTTTTTTTAACTATGATTTTTAGCAATTAAACCTTCACTCGTCAAGCAGATTTCCATGTCAGAAAAATACACCATTAAATCATCATTTCTGCTTTAATCAAGTTTCAGCCTGCACCAAGCGAATTATTAACTTTATCTGTCAAGATGGAATTGTCACGAGGGACACGGACAGTTAGCTTAGCTTAGCATAAGGTCTGGAAACAGGGTTAAATGAATATGCCCCTTTCTGTCCAAACAGACACATGGTGGTTTTACATAAGGAGTAAGGGTCAGACAAATAGATGTGTATATATTCTATTTTCAACAGATTAGGGGATGTAACATGTTTCTGGTGCTTTTAGGCAAATTTTGTTTCCTATTGGAAAATATTAATTTTACTTCTCTTTTATTTTTCTGTATTTCTTTTCTTCCTCTTTTCCTGTTTAAATTGACTCATTTACCCTTAATGTAAAATGTAACCCGGTATATCTGGTGATGGTGGTTTACGTGAGGCCTTCGGTTACAAAACCGTGTCCGAATGTTGAGAAGTTTCACTGAGGTAACACAATAAAAAGAGTTGAAAAACAGTGAAATGCGACACATGTGATTTATGGGCTACATTACGGCTGTTTCAGGCCTCCTAACAGAGAGGGGAGAGCGGGCAGTGTCAGATCATTTTGCAGAGGAAAAAAAAGCCCTCAGGCGACTGGGGCTCGTTGTGTCATCTCTCTCTGTCTCTAACTTTTCCTCCGTCTCTCTCTGTCTTTCTTTCTTTCTGACGGCCTGTTCACCTCCAGTTCACTCTCTCCTTCCCTTCTTTCCTTTTGTCTCTCATTTTCTCTTTTAGCATTTTACCTCCTCCTCCTTCCCCTGGTTGCTCTCTCCAGTATTTCACTGAGCCGTGGGTATATGTGGAGGCTTTGCCAGCGCCGTCACTGTCATTTTTACTCTTTCTTTTGTGCGTTGGAGGTTTAATCCCTTTCTCACATTGCATTTTCACATGCTGAGGCAACAGAGCAGCCCCGTTGCATTTTTTTAAATTAGGTTTTTGTCACAGGGAAGGAAGTGAGAACTGGCTTTCTTCCGATGAGGACCCCTGGGTAACAGATCCATTGATTTATGGATTTATGTGAAAGCACATTCATGGCTTTATTGTAGATTTAAGTGCACTTTAAAAAGGGATAAAGAACTACACAGCAGAGGATTCTATAGTTAAAAAGAAAGGTTCCTGTGGGAGTGATGAGAGAATGAGCAGAAGTCTGTTTGATGTATGTGAATATACATTTATTCAGTATCGATGTTGTCTTTCTCTTATCAAATACTGACAGATGCTTTAATGTGGAAAAAACCTCCACTCTGACCTCACATTCTTCTCACCTTTTAGTTTTCCCAGTATTGCTAAAATAACATATTTCAACAGAAGTAGAAAAAGGGTCAGATTCTGGTCCACTGACCAGAGGGTTGCCAGTTCAATCCCAGTCTCCCCAATTCAGTCATTTTACATAGTTCCTATCCCTATAATATATTCAAGTGGTAATTTTGCCAGTAAGTTTTGTTCCAATGAGTTATTAATGCATAAAAACGAAGAGAAATATCAAGATTGATGGCTGAATTTTGAAATTTCCCAATTACTACAGCGCACACTTTGGCTCCAAATGCGCAAGATGGCACCAATGGTATCCAGGATATTTTGGCTTTATGTCTGGATAGTGGGAGGAAGTGGAGACGCCTCGTCCATCTTTACATACAGTCTGTGGTCTGGACGGTGGACGGACTGACGCAGCGATCCCTGGAGCCACGCTACTAGTGTGGCTAAAACTGTCACAGATTGTTACTGTAAGTCACTGCACACGAGAAGCAACCAATACGACACTTGTCAAAGTAGAGGCGGTGAATCCTCAGAGCAGTGGTGTCCCACCAGAGCCTTCAGGCAACAGCGTGCTGTTGGCAGCACTGTCCACTTTAGAGTCCACCCTAATTAGCACCACGCTGCCTAACCTACCTCTGATTAAGTGGCTGTTTAACATGATGGCCTTTCCTCATATTTAATCAGCCTCCAGCCAGGTCCAGCTAAAGAGGCTAGTAGGTGCCCACTCCACAGGTTCTTCACCCCCTTGGTTCATTACTTACACGGTCCAATATTTCCACAGCAACAAAGCTTTCACAACTCAAACCCCTTGAAAACAAGCCAAGACACTGGTCGTGATTAAGCAGAGAGTCACTTAAGAGCTCGGCTTTGTCTGCAGCAACCAGCAGTTAGATCTGGACGCTGCTCAGTGGAGGAGGAGAGAGGAGTTTGTTGTGACGGCTAAACAGTCCTTCGCATCTCGCTACCATCTGGTGGAGAGGATGCAGGCGGTATGGAGGGAGTCCGCACTTGATTTATAGTGTAAACAACACAGGGAGTGTTAATTACATCTGGGGTGCTCCTAAACAGTGGGCAAACAGGAGGCCTCTCCACAATCCCCAGATAGACTGATGCTGCCAATTAAAAAAAAGTGTAGCAGGAACATGCACTTATTTTTACACAGCAATAATAGTGCAGATACTTTTTGCAATGCATTTCTCTGGAGATATATTAGTCATTTTAATTTGTGAGCACGATTATAAACATGTGAAGATATCAGCAAGTTTAGTAAAAACATTTTGATGGATGCTGGATGAACAAATGATTTAAACTACCAGCCTGTGTGGTAGACAAATTAGAACTTGAACTTGTTCTGGAATACCTTCTATTGATGTGACTTGAATTCTATATAAGTGTGAAATACACTATATTTCTATGTAGATTTATTATGATATCTACTTTATTGTGATTTTTTTGAGGAAGATTGTGATGATTTAAGATGGCGACCGAGTTTTTTTTATCAGAAGTCTAAGGAAGAGCCTTGTGATAAGAGTGCTGAAAACCTGGAGTATAAAGTACGATCTCTGCACCTGATTATATAAACTGTTCTGGTTCTTTCTCTATACATTCTGTACAGTATATGTGCGTATAGGTGGGAGGAGCAGCCTCTCAAAGGATGATAGCTTGCCTAAAGATCCCAAGGCCAGCCAATATCCCTGAGCACCAGTGTGACCATGACACTCGGCTCCCGCTGCCTGCACCCGTCTCCAGGGGCTGATTGTATGATAGTGATCTGATGATGGTTGTAGTCCCTGATTGCACAGGCTTTTATTGTCCTATATAACCTCAGCAGGCGCCTGCTTGCATTATACTGTCGAGGAACGTCTGTCACACAGTATGGGACCTGCTGGAGGATATTGTCAGGGAGGCTGTTTGTGTGTTTTTTTGTTTTAACCTATTTGTATGGTTTCCCTTTTTTCTTTTTCAGTTTATAAAGATAATAAATAAAAGCCACATTAAAGTGAAATGTGCTAAACAAAACTAAAGATAATAAATCTTTCCTTTTAAATACCTCCTCTCCCTCCGCCTGTTCTCACCCACAAAAGGCTTCTATGGACCGAGGGAGCAGTGGTGCTAATAATGTTGATGCTGTGCCAAGCCCAGCTGGTGGTGCCCGGCACAGGGCATCGAGTGTCTGCTCTCCACAGTTGCTGTCTTTAAAAGGCTCGCTCCTCTGCCAACTGGGATCAGACGGAGTGAGATCACATTGGTGTAATGGACGCAATCGACCTGGTGCATGTGTGCGGAGCTTGTTCTGTTCGCTCTGTATCGTCCTGTATCAAATGCAACATCAAAACAACACGATATTCTTTGTAGCAGCAAAAAGACCTTTCAAAGATCTGGAGAACAGGTTGCAATGACACCTAATTAGAGAAGTATACTGACTTTATACATTTGACTCAAACATATCTGATATATAAGCCAGGATTTGCTCTGTAACCAATATACCTGTATATCGCATGAAGGAGAACTCTGTATGCCGGGCGCCCATTAGCTCATCTGTAAGTGTGGGTGTTGTGGTTGAAAGTTGAAAAATAAACTTGTAAATGCTATTTAGAAACACAGTTTGGGGGCATTTCTCTACCTCAATTCCTTCTCACTAATTGGTTGAAATGTCGATAATAATATATCGGAGGTAACTCTGCAATAATCACAGTCATGCTGATGCATTGGTTGATGCACCCAAACAGAATCTGCTGCACAAAACTGCTACGTATGGATATTGGAGATGAGCTCATTGAATGTGCAGTAGAACGTATTTAAGCCGCAGGGTGAAGACTGAAGTCGGCCTCAAACGAATAAAAGAACTCCCTAAATGCCAAGTCTAATATCCAGTAAAGTTCATTTGGGCGGTGATTTATATCAGTGAAAATTAGAGTGTATGTCCTCTATTCAATATGGTATCGACTGGGGAGCAGCACATTTGGCTCAACACTCGTGCTGAGGACCCTCATCGGGATGAAATGTTGTACGGATCCATGTGTCGGTATTCTCCCTCTATTGTCAGATTACATGCAGCCGTGTGCTCCCCTACAACTAACCCGCCGGCAAGGCCAAACCAGAGCCAAGCACCCCCCAACCCCCCCAACCCCCACCCCCACCCCTCCCCGCTTCAGAGGAGCCACTAAATGTGTGGAACTGAATCATCTTCCACCGTGTGCGCAGCGTGTTTCACAGCTCAGTACAGGACAGTACAAACACACGCTTGTATGTAAACATGTGCGGTAAAACACGTTCTAACGAGAGTGTCGCTGCCACCACACGGGTTCCTCTATCCTGCTCTCACTGTGTGGGTGGCTCCCACTCAACTCCCAGCAGTCCTTGTTAATGCAGCAAGGTGTGTGTGTTCTCTCTCTCGCTGTGCATTTCTCAGCAAACCTGCTTCCTCACAATTTTCCCTTCGGTCTTCATTCGCTGCTCACAGAATCCCGAATTCAAGCCCAAACAGAGTTGAAGTATATCCCCTCAAAGTATACTAGTTCTGCAGTAAATGTACTCTTATGTTTTGAGAGGTAATGTGCCAAGAATATTTAAAGGCACAGTCTGCAATTAATTAAACAGACGTAAACAACTGGGTCAAGATATCACATAAAAAAAGCTCATATAACAAGTGCATCAGAATAATTGGCCCTCACTAGTGTGCATACCTCCATGAAGGTCCCCTGATGAAAACCACATTTAAATTTACTAGATCCAGATCTTTATTTGGATCTGCACCAAATTTCACACACTCGTAAATATCAAAACAAAACATGACAGATTTTTTACTTCAAGATCCATGAATTACTCTCTGAGAAATCAAGGTAAATGTTAAAAAGCGTTTTAGAATAATGCGTCCAGTAGTATTTTGCGTAATCTTGCTAACAAACCAACCAACAAATAAACGGAGGCAACAACTAGTCGATCACCTTCAAAAGTCAGAACATCCCATTTAAAACTATACCAGGTGCACTAATAAAACAGTCATGTTAACTAATTTCAGTTCCAAACGACACATGCATTGATGACCGGGGGAAACAAACAAACCTTAAACTCTGCAACCAAGCAAACTGGGGCTGAGAGGATTTATTGTTACACTAATGAAGAATCAAATGTTGGTCTTTCACATATAAAATACTGTACATGCATACTTTGGATTTAGTTTTCAGAACAACCTCCAGGGGCTCGACTCACAGGAACGGTTTGCAAGAGCGGATCACACGCAGTTTGCAAATGGAGGCAGCGTCTCGGCTCACAAATGTCAAGCCGGTCACAAATTACATATAAATCTTGCCAGGTCTGCGGGGCTCTCGTTGGGCATGGGGCTGTAGGCAAGGAGTTTTGTCTTGATTAGTGAAATGTGTCAAAAAATTAACGGGGTAGGGAATGATTTCCTGTCGCAAATCACAGCTTTCACGCTCCAAATTCCGCTGAATTGAGACATCAGCGTACACGTGCATCGCTGAATCCCCTAGTGCCTGGGTCTGCAAATTGTATCCCGTGGGGGGGCGGGGGGGGGGGGCAGACTGCCAATAACAACTTTATAGGGATACAGTAACTAAAAGTCAATACAGCGAAAAGCTACAGCTGAAGATGCACCAGTATTTGAAGAATAATAGAATTATTTACAACATGAGTGTAAAATATATCAAATGTTCAGGTCTCTCTAATCATCTATGTGTCACCACAACTAAAAAAGGATTATGTGCTGTGAGCAGGAGGAAGAAGAAAGATAAACACATTCATGTGTTAGGGGCAGGGCCTTTTAAATCATTGTCATTAGCAATTATTTACAGTATCCTGGGAAAGTTTGCTGAGTAGACATGTTCCTGTGCTGATTTTAAAGTTATTGCTCAAGGATGTGTTTGCATATCTGCTGATATAAAAAAACATTTGCTCACATTGGAAGCAAGTTAAATATCTTGATGTTTTTTTCCGAATCATTTAGCTCGATTAGTCTTAGAGCTTTTTATACTGTGAATTAAAAGGAGCAGCCTCGTCGTGCCACACACACATCGCCCCAAACATCTGCTCTCTATTAATAACAGAGTCATTATTATGAGCTATTACACCAGAACTTTCAATTGTGTTGATGACACTGGAGAAAATCTCGTCCTCTGTTGTGGTAATTACAGCTCAATGAAATGTAGACGTACGTGAAATGATGTAGATGGAGGAAATATCCGCAGCCTAAAGCTTCAGATACGCACACAACTGGGAAACAGCTTTTCTCTCTCTCTCTCAATTAAATCCAAGTATATACTTAGTTCAGTGAATGGAGGATTTAAAAGAATTCAAATTACAGCAAAGCATTAAAATCAAATCTGGCATTAGCTGCAGGCAATGATTGTACACAGATGGGACGAAATTATGATCAGATTAGATGCGAAAAATAAAAAAAAAATCCAATCTGTATATCTAGCTATTGAAACACATCGTTTTTTCACTGCTGTTAATTCACACACTGATAATGAAGTTTGAGGTAAAACAGTTTCAGCCGCAAACGACTCCAGGGATGCGGTTAAAGAGTCGACAGAGGACGGTGCAGACGATATCATCCGCACTCTCACGCCCACAAACTCGACTAATTAGCCTCCCCGCTCTTATTCTGCGTGGCTCCAGAGGTACCGCTAACAAAAAGAGTTGAGAGGCCGGGTGTGTTTGTGTCTGCGAGCCGGCCTCGGCCGAGGAGGGACTTCTCATTATGCATCCTTCCCTGAGACAACGCTCGGCCTCACCCAAGGCACGGAGTGTCACTGTGATTATACACCAGCCCACATTAATGCGAGGCCAGTGGTGTGAGAAGACATCACAAGCACCTTCCAATGCTCGCAACACCCCCCCCCCCATCTCTCCCGCCTGTCCTCCTCCAACCCCTCCCGCTGATCATCAACTGCCCCTCCCACCTCCTGCGCCACCATTTTACCTACTTCACCTCCCTCCCCCTCCCCCCACCCTCAATCAATCAATCCCCCATGAAATCACAAGGTGACACGGAACGACGTCGCCCTGGTAACAACCACCACACAACTGTTGCCTGGTCACCGAGTGCAAAAAAAAAAAAAAAAAAAGCCTCCAGAGCCCAGCGAGGCTTCTGTGCTGCAGAGAAGGACAAGGTATGAAGAGAGAGGGAATAAGAGAAACGGCTGGAGGGAGGGTCGGGGGTGGAAGGTCACACACTGGCTGCTGCAGCCCTCCCACATTTTAATTTAATGATACCCTCCTGGCTCCTCAGAAGCCCAGAGCGCCGTGGCATAAAGGCAAATCTACAAATTAATTAAAGTCGTGTGATTTGCAGAGAAACCAAATGTTATTCAAATCCATCCATTCATAATGTGGGTAGGACCTGGTTTTATAAACACCAGCACAACTGCTTCTGCTTTTAATATACCATTAAAATGACAATGTGTTGCTGTATATTCACGCTGCTATCTCTTTATTTGCTCATTATGAAGAATCCTCTTAGAGGGTGGAACACTCCACAGACTAAAACACATCAGAGCTGGATTTGTAAATAGAGCGCTCTAATGAAGTACTTTATCAAGCTTGCACGAGGCTTTGGACGTATTATTTATTATTTAACGGCAGTTCTGGTCCAGTGAGATGTGTCAATATGTGGTATAGGATCTGACAAAATGATTCATGCAATGCTAATTAATCAATTCAACAGTCTCCACTAACACACATTAATTTCCGGTGGAGGGGAGAAAAAAATTAAATCATTTAACCTCTTTGTGCATTGCATTAATCTTTCTGCAAACATAACTGCTTTGCTTGTTTATCTGCACTCGAGTGCCACATGGGAAAAAAAAGGGATGCACATGTTAATGCTTGAGGGAAATAAATAATAATAATATATTTCTATATTTACAGCAGGGTGTGCTGCACGTTTCTGATAAGATGTTTACGTCTTTATTTAGGAAAAGTGAAGTTAAAACACATTTGTCGACGTGACAGCTTGATTTTCCATTTTTGATTGTGTGCGAGGCTGTGATTGATATACGAGGCACCGCATCTCATTTGAAGGCTCGTCTTTAAGTCTCTGATGCAAAGACACTTTTTTCATTACACAGATTTTTGATAGCCGATCCTTAATCTGCCATGAAGAAAGAAGAAGCGGCTGAAAGAAGGACAGAAAAAATAAAAAAGGGTGTTTGTCTGCAAGGAAGGTGTCATGACAGAAGGAGGAAGGTGGGGGTGGGGTAAATTGACTGTTTACAGCAAGAGACACAGAGAGGGACCTTGAACGTCCATGACAAGCTTCATTCCAGTTTTCACTTTCAAATCACCTTATCCCATGCTTTTTTGGACGGCATCCTAAAAAAACCAAGGCCATAATTTCCATCCAATTTGCTCCCTCTCTCTGCATGAACACTGACAGATTGTCATATTTTGGCCACGCTCCCAGAGGAGAGTTGTGAGAGGCAGGAGGGCAGATAAACGGCTATTACCATTCACACCGCCTCATTACTGAGCATTTAGACCCAAGAGCGCCAACCCAGAAGCCCCGCACAGAGGGCATTCACACTGCTCCCGCGCCCACACCATGGAACCAGTGATTGACACCTGGTGCTCATTCGTTCTTCTCTAAAACAATAAAATATTGAATCCACCATCATGTGTGGCTTCATAAATAAGAGCCTCCAACACGATATCCCCAAAGGTTCACTCTGTTACATGCTGTTCCACTCGGTCACTTGGAAATACAGGAATGAGCTCTGAGCACGTTTCCGCATGCACGACACAGCGTGCATTACATAAGCAGCATAAAACAAGCCGAGCCTACCGTCATGAATCCATCCAGCAGGCCGGAGTCCGGTTTGGGCGGGGCTTGTAGCCGCTCCATTGACCACTTCTCGATGATTGACGTCACCTGAGAATTTTCTGTGTTGAGGATGCGGAACCCCGTCATGTTGACGCCACTGAAACGATACGGTTCCATGTCCAGGGCATAAAGGTCCTGGAAGCATAAAAAGTCTAGATGTGTTTGAGCTGCAAAAAAAAAAAAAAGTAATTCCTGCTCATTTTCTTAACAACCTTCATGAGTTTAATTGAAAACATTAAGTTGAGTGTCAGCTTTGGCGAAACGAGGTGAGAGGAGAAGAGCAGTTGAAGGTGTTTCAGGAGTTATTTTATCTCATGCTGAGGCAGTGGCCCTGATTAAGGCGAGGCTCTCAAGGTTACAGGCAGGCTTTTGGTGGAGTGCCATCTATCATGTGGAAGTGAAAGGACAACCCAATTGTCCTGCATGCAGCATGTCTGGCATCGCACCAGGCAGATGTCTCTGGGATGAAACAACACAGTTGACGGAGCAACAGTAAGTGATGGGTACAGAATGTGTGTGTGTGTGTGTGTGTGTGTGTGTGTGTGTGTGTGTGTGTGTGTGTGTGTGTGTGTGATGGTCAATGTTTGCTGTCCTATTCGGAAAGCAGCACGGATGGCTCGGCACCAGTGTGCAGCAGCTTTGGCCGGCGCAGTGGCCTCCAACCTGCCAAACACTGGCTGATGTTAAGAGTAGGCATGTTTCCATCTCCACTAGCAGCAGCAGCAGCAGCAGCGTGTGTGAACATGACTATAATCACTATTCTCGTTCCTTTCCCGATGACATACCTGCTGTCACCCCCTCCCCCTTCTCATCTATAGCCTGGTCCTTATGTGAATGCGCTCCAGAGAGCTGCGTGTCCTGCGCACCAGTAAATGTCTTATTTTTTCGGGGGTTTCGCTTTTCTCCAACCTCTTCACTCAGCCTTTTTGCGACTGTGCTCCAAACCACAGCGCACCATTTGTTTGTTAGAACTATAATGGACCAAATGGGTGACAGTCTCATCTGCTAGGGGCTATTATCTGAGCTCTCAGGCCTCTGTTTCCCCGCGCTCAGAGAAGATGTGCTGCTCTTCCTCTGGAGCGCAGCAATCTTTGTAGTGGCTACATCAAAGAACTTTGGAGAACTTCAATCGCTGCCAGAGTCAGAATAAAATATATCCAACTGCTTTTGTTTCCTGCTCTCAGAGCCATGGACAGCCCGGTGGGGTGGAAAGGTTGGTGCGGAGTTGGGAAAACAAGAGCATGTAAAACTTTTATTTCCGCAGCGGATGCTTTAAATGCAAATTGCTTATTTAAAATCAACTACATGACAACGGGTCAGCATTTTAAGGCCGTGCATTTCTATTTGAGCAGCAAGTTGTGTTTTAGCTCAGGTTCAAAATGCTCCACACAAAGTGAGAATAATTTTTGTTTTCCTTTGAGCGGCTCCTGGTATTTAATTCTGTTCTCAGAGAAGAAAAGCTGTTATCAGACACTCGGGCAGATGGATGATTCTTTTTTTTGTGTCTTGCATCAAGCAAAAACAGGTGAGCAAAAAAACACAACCATACAAATCACACACATTAAACAGATAAAATGATACACAACATACATAGTGTGTAATTGCATTATTTTCCCCAACATTAAACAAGTGCCGGCGTACTTACCAGAGTAGTAAAAATATAATGGTAGTACTCTGTCATCATCCCCATGGCGAGGGCCTACAGGGAGGAGAAAACAGTGGGTAGTGACGATAAATCAAAGATTAATAGCTTAATGGGCTCGATTCATTTTAATTCTTCATTTAACTTTTATTTAACCGTCACTTTGGACGTGTCTTCTCTTCCAGCGGAAACAACTGACAGTGAGGAAATTAACTATAAATACACTGTATTTATTGCATTTTGATTTGGTGCTGATTGACGAATGATTCACTGAGTGAACATCACACTGAGGCACACACAGGTGATAATGTCTGAACCACTCTTCCTCTCCATGGACCTTCTCCTGAAAGAGAAATTCACATAACACATTTAAAGCTTCTTATCTTAAAAAAAGAAAAAAGTGTTTTTTAATTAGTTACTTTTCACACAAAATGTGTTGTTTGTACTGATATGAGTTTGTTGTTGTTTTATTTCACACCTCCGTCTCAAAGTGATAGGAGGAAAAAACAACGTATAAAAACCAATTCTTTGTTTTCTCTGAGAATAGCTCTTGATAGTAAAGAAAATACAGTGTGTGTGTCTACAATGAAAATATAACAATATAACAATTTATTGGAGGATGCGCTGAACTGTGTTGTTGACATATAGTATTTGTGTTGTTCTTGTGCGCACCAAGTCTCCACCATCAATAAATAACCATTCTCGTTGCTTCCTGTCGACATACAGCTGTACGGAGACGCCGCAATATGCTCGTGAGAAGACTTCAATTCAATAAGAACCCCCGCAGTTCTCATAAATAATGTGCCTCTGTTAAATGAATTTAACATGCCTGTGAGCAGAATTAGACTTTCTAATTAAAAAACCTTTATTGTGCAATGGAGTGCTTCTACTATGATGGGTCAGTAGTAGAGATCTAATATTCTAGAGAGAGATTAAGAAACGCAGAGAGCAGAAAGTAGGTATCTGAACCACTCGGATCATTGCTTAAAGAGAGAAAAAATAATGAAGGGAACACACATGAGCTTGTTGTTTTAGCACATGTACATAATGAATGAACTATCAGTCTATGTGCCGGGTCTGTGTTCCTATTAGGGGAAATTATGTAAATTTTGGCACTGCAGTTAATTCACTTTTAATTAAATTTACGATGCGCCATGATAAAATGACTTGTCTCATGCACAAATGCAGCAGACTGTTCCGTCAACTTAAGTTCTAGAACTGTTTACCACAGACTGTATGTAAAGATGGAAGATGCGTCTCTGTTTCTTTCCACTATCCTAAAGCTAAAATATCCTGGATAAGAATTCCGCCATCTTTTGGGATAGAGACGTGGGAGCGAGGTCCCATCGATATATTTGCGACTCGTTCTCAGCTGTGAAACATGACCAGAAATGTAATCAAGGTGTATTTTGACGTTTTAGTTTGGTCCATGTCCCATATGTTAACATGGAGGAGTTTATGACCTATACTGCAGCCAGCCAATGGCGATCGAGATGCTTTGGCTTCAGTGTTTGGGTGTCATCATGGAGTCCATCTTTATAAACGGTCTATGCTGTTTACATATTGAACCTAAAGGTGAATATGAATTAATAGGGGTGCAACTAATGAAAAGTCATTATTAGTTATTGATCAATGATTGAAAGTGGCTCAGACTTTAAGGTTCCATCTTCGATTTGTGTGTTTTGTTCCACTAACATTAGAAAACCTGTTGGTACAGTATTGATGACAGTTCAATAGTGAATCTAAAGTCTACTGTAGCTCATTAAAGTGGGTTCGTACCTGCTTTAGGATCCAGGCAGCCATCTCATGTCCACAATCAAAGATGACGTGGAACTCCTTCGCTTTCTTCATCTCCTTCAGAAGTGGCTTGGCATCCTTGGTCTCGGTGGGCAGCTGTCGGATCTTCAAACGGATGTTGTATCGTGACGGCGCCTTGATTAGCTCCTGCAGTCGAATGAGACCTGCAGACAAAGAGGATACATATAGCGTGAAAAGGGACTTTTTTAAAAGATGCAGCAACGTAGCGCGTTTGATCTGCCGCCATTTTGAAGTATCTCTGAGTCTGAGGAGGCCAAAAGAGAAACAACTGGTTTCGGTTTTTCTCAGCAGAGAAAGGCTCATATGCATGCCACCCTAATCCGCAGCCTATTGATCCTCCCACTCATGCCTGGCAAGCAAACAGACTGCCACAGACCTATCAAGAGAATTTAACACCAAGCCAGCACATTGCACTCTTTTATACCAAAAGCACGGAATAGAAAGAACGTCGATCTGCAACCCCCCCCCCCCCCCTCAACTGAAACTTCCAATCCCACAGAAGGCTCCTGAATGTTGATGCGCTCTCGTCGTCTACAGTGCGATACGATACAGTAGCACTGAATAGTTTCAATTTTATCGTGATGGAAAGCTGCGGTCAATCCGGTCTCTTCTGTCTCTTCTGTCTCGCACACACACTTCAGATCTGCTCTGATGAGAGAGGCTCTGTTTGCCCAGCATGTACTCGCCCCTGGGGAGCCTGACGCCACCGCTGCCGCTGCCGCCGCTGCTGCATACTGAGCGACAATCTTCACCTTTCATTTCTCGACCACACGCTCAGGTAGAAAGCTCTCCGGGAGATGCTGTGATGAGATTACAATGAGTTTCTCCCTCAGTAAAGAACTTCAGAGTTCAGGGATGAAAGAGGCTGGATTGATGGGAGAGATGATTACTTGTCATGGGTATAAAAATGGCTGGAGCGGCGAGGATAGTTTGAGAGGGGGAACTGGAGAGAGATAGGATTTTTTTTTTTTTTTTCATGCAACCACTTTAAGAAAGCTCAGCCTATTTTTTATTTTGAAATGAAGTGCTGTGTGAGCAGTTTAATGGTGTTACTGTGAGTGGGGCTGGGTCTCCCCGAGGCCTATAGAAAGATTGGTGTGAAATAGGAACATGCAGGTCTTGTTGTGAAAAGCACCATTGTAGGGAGGAATACTGAACCTCCTGGAGCTTTCCACAGGTAATCCCAATAGATCCCCACTCTAGGTCATGTCTGCATCTTCCTGTTTTAGTTCGTGCCGACACTTTCGGAGGTGTTAAGCAAGGAAAAAAAAAATCTGTCAAGGGAGCTCAACGTTTGGGTAACACTGTCAGCGTCGATGTTTGTGGGCTCTGGCTAATGCCTTCAGACTTTCCCCCTAGATCTTCTAACGGCTGTGTGTGAATATTTTATCCCCTCCGATAGTTTTTCCTGCCAGCCGTCAGATAGGCTCCAATCAGCAGCGTGGGGCCCTGGAGCATGAAGCTGTGTGATTACAGCCTGGGACTGGGTGGAAGCGGCGGGGGGGATGCGGTGCGGCTATGCAGCTGTCACACTTTTCAGGGCGTCAGGTGTGTTGCAGCCGAAAATGCTCCACATAGGAGGCCCGGGCTGCTCCGGTCTGACCGAGAGAGAGGCGAGAGGTCGCCCCTCGGCATCTCGCCGGGGCAGTTTGCCGGAGAACGAGGGTGTTAACATATCGAGCTCCGAGGCACGAAGTGAAGAGAGGTCAAGGAGATGAGTCAGAGTAATGTGGCAAGTGGGACGAGTCATTGGGATATCATGCAAGGTTAATGCTAGCATGCTGCAGGACTGGCTGTTTACTGAAATGTATGCAACAGCTGCAAAACTAAACATACTGGTGGAGGCAGTAAAGCTAATATCACCGAGACGCCATTAGCTGATAAAAGCTGCAGAAACGGGTTTAAATATCTATTTAGCGGCACAATTTAGAACGTCAACCGCTAGACAATGTTCATTTTCTCTGAGTTGAGAGTGAATTCATTATGCAACCTGTCGAAAAATTTAAACCTCCTCTCGACTCTGTCTAATTTACTTACATTAAGTTGTCAAGCACATCATGCCAAATCGCTCGTAAATTGCGAATACGCATTTGAATATTGTTATCTTCTCCGCAGCGCCTACACTTTACCTCATAAAGATATCACGGCACTCACGGCTAAAATACGACTGGTCTTTTAAAATGCATATTATGAGGCACTCCACAAAGTCACGGGATAGACAAAATGGCTCGCAGACACATTTGATAGCCACCCTCAGAGATCAAGTGTCTCCGTGTTATTAATGGCTGTTGTCAGCTCCCACATACTACAATTCTGCATTGCATTAATCTGAAGAGACACTGGGTCATTCTGGGTAATGTGGTTCTCTTATGTTTTTTCTTTGCTGCTGCTCACTCTCCTGGAAGACTGACATGGGCAGCACCTGCAGGACTGGGGCAGAACAGTAAGCTATTGATTTCTGAATTAACTTGACAGGTTACAAAGCACTCGCTGAACTCTGAGCAGCGGCCCTACTTTTTTTTTTTTTTGTAGTTCACCTGGTACCTCCTGCTTTTCTGGAGAGTTTTTCGGGTTCAGGGTCAAACACAGCGTTGCATTCATCATCACACGAAAAGCAGACAGGACTTGAAGAGGAAGACGGACACCATCTGTACCTGTACCTGTGCTGTCGTCATAGACAACAGTGACCGTCCTCCACTTGAAGAAGTGCACCAGGTCGAGGATGGCTCTGCTGAGGGACGAGAAGTCGGGGTACAGGCTGACGAAGTACGAGTCCCTGTTGTCCGACACCTGGTGCTTCCACTTGGTCTGGATGTGGGGCACTCCCAGAGCGTTGCAGATGGACTGGACTGCATTGGCCGACGAGCTGTGCGAGGGGCCAAAAATGGCCGCCACCCCGAGGGAGAGCTGGTCACATGCTGGTAGGGTAGTAGGAGAGTCAGGTTTTTGTTTCTGTTATATTTAAACACTTACTGTTCGGTGTCTGTCCGTGTCAGGCCAAAGAAACAAACAAACCAAAACAGACTACAGTCCGACTGATGTGGAGTTTTGGGGGCCAGTTAAAAAATGTCTGATACTGATATATCAGCCAATTTAAATATCTATCGATATATAATTATCAAACTCATTCAAATGAAAAAAGAAATGTAATTAAGGCTTGAGAGTTTACAATTTAAGCATTAGCTTTATCATAAATAAAAGAAAACACAAATACAACCAAATAAATAAATACACGTTTTCATATTGGCAAAAACATTAACGCAGATACCGATATGGATTTGAAAGCTCATAGCAACTGATTTTTATTGTCCAACTCATAAAAATGACAAACCAACAGATACTGCGAAGAAATGTGATATATTAACATAATTAAATGTGAAAATAGTTATCACATCAGCAGAAGCTAACAGAGATAAACTACAGACAACAATCCTAAATTAAAACCCCTTGTTCATGTTTTGTGTATTTCATAAAGAGTTGATTTCTTCACCTTTTCTTTTTACTCTTAAAACCCTGTAATGATATAGAGTTATATGAGATATATATATATTTACCTGGCTAATTCCACTGATCAATAATCAATTGTGATTAATTGCAAACAAAATAAGTTGCTGCTAAATGCGTCCATGACTCATCCTGCCTCACCTTTCCTGGAGGCCTCAAAGCTGTCGAAGATGTTGATTCTCTGGATGTCATAGGTCAGCGTGGTGTTGGGGAGCAAGGTGCGGTTCCTGTTGATTGTGTTCAAGGCAAATTTAAAGGCTAGTTCCTCTGCTCCGGAGGGGCCGCTCTCAATGGATTCAAATATTCCTCCTGTTGGCCCGAGAGAAAAAAAGATTATCAGCACAGTACAAGAACTCAAGAACGGCCAATTCCGTCTCTTGTAATTGCAATAGATTCGTTAACACAAGTGACATTCAAGTGAATGATTGACCTGATCGATGCAATTACAGCTTGAGCAGTGCTATCGTTTTTCTTGTTCTTTACCACCCTCCAGTATATGTGCTCTCATATTATTGATGATATCGTGCTCAGCCCTGTACAGAGTTCAGTCACGCACGTCGACATGAGACGGATCTCGGGCGTTCGGATCCGGGCTGATTTGCATTCCGTGGCAGTCATCAGTGTAATTACGGGCAATTAGTTGCGAAGGGAGGTGAGTTCAGGGGTGGGCGCCCTTCTTTAACTCCCTCACTCAGCCTTGACAGAAAGGTTCACTCTTCAATTTTGCCCAATTGATTCTAATGATTCTCAAATGAGAGGAGGGCAAAGAAAAACAAGAGCGCTGGGAATGAAGAGATTGGGGGGGAAAGAGCAAAAGGTAGAGAAGGAGAAAAAGAATCAATCAAGTCAGAAATTAAAGATAAAACATTAGGATATTTCTTTTTAAACTCATTCAAACTATTTCGAGCGCATGATATTTCACAGTTACTTTTGTTGTTGGAGCACCACGCTGCGACTGCCTGAGAAATCTTGTTACCTTTTGGATTTATGAGAATCACACCTTGCGATGCTCATTAAGTGTAAAGAGCCTCAACACGCAAAAACAAACAACAAACCCTGTTTCACTGCTGCGTGAGCCAGACAATATAATTAACGCAGCAAAGTACGGCGGCGGCGACTTAAAGCGGCTCCCTCCAGACTTGTCGTTGTTATTTTGAGAAGAAACGTTTAAAGCTCCAGATGGTCCGTCAGCGTGCTTCAGAATCCCAAACAAAGGAAGGCGGCGTTCCAACTGACCCAACGCAAATGTGTCACAATTTCAAGATTGTGCCGCGTCTAATTGATTTATCTAAATTAGACAATCACCAGAAATGCACGTTGGTAAATTTAGTTCTAACAGACGTTCATTCAAAGGATGTGTTATTTAGTGTATGTAATTTTTGTTCCATGTATTTTATAAACCTACACATGTTTGAGACTACGAGAATAAAGTTACAGTTTTAGGATACGTGATATTATAAAGTTAGAATGTGGAGTTCAAAATTTACTATGAGTTTCATAAAAAACTAAATAATTAATCTTTTGACTTTAAAAACTTTTGAAAGAAACAAAAGGAAATGTTTGCAACGGTCAACTCTGAGGTTATCGTTGGTTATGTCTGCCTGATATTAAAAGAGGTTTCAGGTTTGGCGAGCACAGGTTCTCCACTTATTTCACTTTTTTTCTTTATCTCATAATATTATGACTTTGTTCTCAAAACCTGATTCTTTTTTTTTTTTTATTGAATATGGCCCTAATGCTTTGTTGTAGCCAGTCACTTGGGATATATATTACATTTCTAGAGATGTCCCTCTACCAGTTTTCCCTTCCTGATGCCAATTGTGAAAGTAGGAACTATCGCTGAATTCCTGACATTTTATCAAACTCTGGTTAAAGGATTTCTGTGAAAGGAAAATTGCAGTTTTATCTGGGAGAGACCAATATACTCTCAAGACGTGGCATTGAATGGGTAGATAGATTTGCGTACTCTCTGCAGCACGCAGCATTTTCCATATCAGTATCATATCATCCCTACAGATTTCAGGAGTGAATGGGTTCCGTGATGACAGATGAGTTTTCTTACTCCACCATCATTAGAATGAAGCGAAGCTGGATTGCATCACATGTAACAAAACAACACTTTTCAAAGAATATTTCTGTCAAACAGCTCAAACAGCTGTAGAGTCAAGCAACTTTCAACTTTCCAGATAAACGTAATAAAAAATCAAAGCTAAGTGTTGGAACAGCTCGTGCACCTTTGAGGATGGACTAAATCCTGAGAAAGCTTTACGGAAATCAAACTTAAAAGAGAGCGGATGAGGGGAGGAAAAGGAAAAGATAAAAGTAAGGGGTTGTGAGAGCTGCTCTGAGAAACACTCTCGGAGACAAGAGGCAGAGTTCAGGAGTCCATCCATGGATCCCACCCTCTCTGAGGACGGAGCGTGGGTTTGAAAATCCAAACCGAGGTTTAAAAAAAGTTTAAAGCCTGTTTATTGATTCAATTACAGAAAGCGAAAGAGAAGTGAGAAGGAAAGAGGAAGAGACAGAGAGGGAGTGAAGGAAGAGAGAGAGCTTTGCAGTAAGAGACGGCGGCTATAAATAGCAGCAGCGAATGATAGAAAGGGAGAGCAGGAGGGCAAAGAAGATGTCATTTACTTAGGGAGGTGAGCTTTATCACTGTCACCATGGTACAGTCATACTGTATGTTGTCTTCACTGTCTTCATTTTGTGTTTTTTTAATTTTTTAATTGTCTTTTCTTTCAAACACACACACACTTTGTGCAGCCGAACCAAAACCCTACCCCGGACATTCACCAAGACCAATTCATAGCCAACCCAAATCTTTACCTAACCACGACTCACATCTAACATGACGTATTCACATCTATCCCTGATCTTATCCTTATCACAATTAAAACTTTTCCCCAAATATTATCCAGCTCCACAGCAATTTACCTCATTAGCACTGGGCTTTGGTCTCGGTGAGGTCTACTAGTCCCGAAAAGGTCAGTGTTTATGCAGGAGAAGGTCCCACAGAGGTAACAAAAACGAGTACGCACACACAACCAGCTTCAGACAAGGCATTGAAGTTCTGTGTGAGCAACAATAATGACGTTTCCATGTGTCCCATCACTATGCACCAGCAGCGTGGTGTGAACATGTTGCTATTCGTGGTCATTTCATTACATTGAGAGGGCACATTAATCTGCAAAGGAATGAATACCTAAAAATCCCCATTACAGAAGATACGAATCACGTCAGTCTGGCCTAATAAATCATTATTGTACTATTGCCCTGAGGGAGCAGACGGGGCTGCAGCGGCCTGTTCAACGAGTCTGAGAAGAGACAGCATGGAGCATGAGGATATTAAGTTATGTTCACTGGATTTCTTTGGCACAATGTATGGCTCGGATATCCTGGTTTTAAAGAAATTGTTTCTTGGAGATCACAGAGGAGGCAAAAACATCACATTAAGTGTCTCGAGGGGGATTTCAAACATTCAGTTACCTTGGAATATGAGAGCACATGGAAAATCAAACGAGAAATGTTTGACCTGACAACATGAATATATGGATTACGTCTTTTTTAGAGAACAAAACTTTAATATTGTTTCTATTGAATGATGAATCAGACATTTGGACTTTCAGCGTATTGGAAAAGACATTATTACACATGGTAATGTATATTTAGCTTAAAGTCTAATACCGCTGTGTCTCGTATCATCCGTCCTCCCTCTCAACGCTCGCTGCTGCAGTCTGTCCGATTGCAGGTGTGTGAGTTACAGCTGAGATAATCAGCGTGTGTGTGAATTATGGAGCTGCCATCGTTGGGACTGGTGTGAATTATGGTGCAAATGAAAGCTCTAAGTGAGTTATGAGCTGGATAATCACCCTGACTAGAAAACAGGCCTGCCGATCGGAGTGTCTCTCTGTGTGTGTGTGTGTGTGTGTGTGTGTGTGTGTGTGTGAGAGAGAGAGAGCATAAAGTTGAAATGAAGTGTTGTGTAGGTGGGAGTGTCCTCTATGTAAATTTTATTCTCTTTTAATGTTTGCTCACACTTAATCACTGTGGATTGATCATAAAACAGACTTCTGACAGAAATGAAGTTAATTTGGAATTAGTCCCAGTAAACACAAAGTACTCACCCCTGAAGGTCACACATACATCATGTAGTACCGGATATTAGTATATTTTCAGTATATCGTATACTAGACTGTATACTTCAGTGTACCGTAAAAAAAAAAAGCAGGGAGGATTACTTACTACTAAAAGATCTATGAATGAAACTACACTGAGCTCTCTTTACTCAAGGATGCTCTGGTACAATGGCAGATGAGAGTCAGACATGTTGCCATGGCGACTGATGCATCTATTATATGACACGGGCAGTTTTGGAATCTGAGCGGCTGATTGGTGGAGGAAGGGCATTGCGATAGCGTGGACGGCCTGTCTCTGTGACTAATGACCAGCAGCGTAGCTGCAGGATGGGCTATTGGGGGGGCTGCCATGGCAACCAGAGTGCAAACTTGTCGCTAGGGCAAGTAGCTCGGGCATGCACATGGAGTCACTGTTTAGGCTTTAAGACCTCCACCACACCCCTGGCCTGCTTCTGTCTCCCCTCCGTCTTTCAGCCGTGAGGACCAACGCTCTGAGCCAATAGGCAGGCGGCAAAAAACGATGGAAATGCTCCGTAAATATCCCAGAAATTCTCGGTGGGAGCGCTCCCGTGACATGTTTGTCAGTGAATGGGACATGATGCATGAAGGCCTGTGGAGAGTCGCCACTGCTGGTCATTAATCTGAAGCTCCCCTTGCGGTAGACTGACCTTCCTACGCTGCACCAGGGCCAATTCTCTCTCTCCCTGAAGATCCCCAGAAATCTGACCGGGGCACGGGACACATCAACTGAGCCATTCGCTCACCAGAGCTATGAGATCACACAAACAAGCCATCATCAGTGATGGCTGAATGATATTCACTGGAAAGCTGTTTGTAGAGATTTAGGGTATAACGTCATCCTTTACGAGTGATGTCCTTTTCTCTTTATCCTACATTTATGAGCTGTTTGTTTCGAGGTGATACACAACACTGTAAATGTTCTGACAATGCAGCTACACTTCCTCAGGCCGTGGCTCAGAGATAGTATCTTACACAATGTTGGTTTTTGTAAGATCAAGATAAGGAAAGAACCAAAATTGGTTAACAGAGGTTCTTTTTTTTAAATAAGATGAATCCAACCCATGCCTTTATTTTAAAATTGTAGATTGTAATGGTAAAATAAATAAATTAGAATACTTCCATTTGTATGGTAAATTCTGGTTATAAAACATGAAAGATCACCATCAAAAGATCCATCACCTGAAGAAAAGGTTAAAAAAACCTCACATCAGTCAATGACTCTGCAATGAATCAATAATTGACTCAACCGTGTTCAGAGTTGTGGAAACTGAACATGAGAAGTAAGCAGCTTATGGGAATAAGACTTGAACTGTTGTTGTCTGACTTGTTCTGCGTGTTACTGGTATTTTCTCCAGAACAGAATCACTCCCGTCACCCTAAAGCCTCTTGACACTGGCCTGGACTGTCACCTGCCACCGCTGGACGCTAAGCCTCGGGCTGACTCACACACTCCCACAGACACGTGTGGAACACACAGAATCACGCGTTCCAGAGATTGAGCCTGAACAAACCTGTCAGGTAAGAAACAACTGAGTCCGAGGGATAATGTGACTGATGTGAGAATTTAAAGCCCACGCCTGCGGCATTCAAAGACACCTCGGTTCAGTTGGACTCAGGGTAATAATTAGCTCTACCATAGCCAAAAGATCAATCTCATCCATCTCTTATAATGAACACACACGCACACCCTCATCCCTGACCCGGCTCCAAGTAGGAAACCAGTGATCATATAACATGTATTAATTCTTTGCACTGGCAACAGATGTGCTAATTTGCCAGACTCTCTCGATTCATAATAATGTGCCAGCTCCCTCCTCAAAATATGTGCTAATTTGCAAGGGCTCATTGTGGATGTGCTAAACTACCGGCTGACATTTTGTGTGCTAATTTGTCAAGCAGGGACCCCTTTTGTTACTAATTGTGCCAAACTGTGAGTACACTTCCACGGGCCTTGAGTCGCTGAAGTCTCACACGGCTCCAGCCCTGCTCGCAGTTTCCAGCCTCTCCACTGCTCTCGAGTCGTGAATGCGTCAGGAAAGAAATACCAACCACTGTGAAAATAAGATGTATGAAGCACTAAGTGCTCGCCTGCGCACACTCTCACACACACATGGTCACATTACACAGAAATATGTGCCTGCTCCAGAGAATAGACAGGCTCCTTCAACGAGTCGATTGTTATGATTGTTATGTTCTGTCATTAAATGCACTCGCACTCACACTAGTCTGTTCCTAAGCTTATACTCTCAGAAACATGAGGCTATAAATGTTTTTCTATGATGATATGTTGTATTATAATACAGAACAATCATCAGACGCGGTGAGAGGCATGTTGTGCAGAGACACACGCTCACGACCACAGTGTGAAGCTTTTCTCCCTAAAATCCACACATACACAGTATTTCACTACCTGAAATTGATCAATCAATATTTTGCACAAACGCCCATTATTCTATTTAAAGCTGCAACCTGTGATCACTCAGTCAGATAATACTGCAGCAAATTTGTTTTCAGTTGACTGATTAATTGTTTGTTGTCTATAAAAACATACAAAAATAGATTTTTCTTTTTAAAGCCCAGGGTGATGTCTTAAAATAGTGTTTTGTTCTGTCTGACAGTCCAAAACTAAAAGAAATGAAACATCCGGCATGAAAATAATAAAACTGGATTTTCAAATTTGCAATAAATCAATCATATATATTCCCTTGTATGAAATTGTCATTGTTATTCATGGAGGTTAAAGATGAAACCCCAGAAATTCAATTCAATTTATAATCACAGAAAATGAAGCAAAGAGGCAAATCTTATCATTGGATACGCTCAAACGTATTATTCACACAACACATCATGTCAGGTAACTACTCTCCAGGTATGAAGCACCAGTGTTAGAGAAGCTCTCTGCATTCAAACACTATACAAGTATAGATGTTAACTGATGTGCACAAATCAGCAGAAGCACAAAGAGGAGAAGAAAGGAGCCATTATAGTGTCTGAAACATAACATGCAGAGAGGTGAGCTCTTCCTCAGGCACTGCTGAGGAGCAGTCAAGCTTCAATAAATCTTTTTCACTCTTTGCTAGCAAAGAGTTTTCAATTGTCTTTATGTTGCATCTCTGTGGGTCACTTTGAAAATCCTCTCCCCCACTTTAACTGTCAGTTACCAAAGCTGAGAATAATGGCCATTTTCTTGGTTTATTTTTTCAAACGCATTCTTTACATCCTCCCTTCAATTTCAGACTATGACATGAAATATTCAGGATATAACGATGGAACTTTGATTTATACAAACAATAGATTCTGTACAATGGGGACAAAACAGGAGCAGATTATTAATAGCACATGGATTCACAATGAGGAAACCAGTTTATCTGTGTTACACGTATACTCAATGAATGCAGAGTTAAAGTTTGTAACCAGGCGCCTTTCTCACACTGTAGGTTTCATGATCCTTAGAACTCACACACTTCCTATCTGACTTCCAAGTATAAACATGAGTATTCCCAGAACTGCTGCTACCAGGACGTAAAGTTCAAGTAAATAAGACAAATCCCAAATCTGCAGTCAGGAGCTTTTTCTGCCGACACAGAAACAGGTGATTTAGCTGTGATATACAGGCCACAGGGAGCGAGAGGGACTGCTCACAGAACAGAGCGCCTCCTGATGCTTTATGCCTTCACCCGTCGCTGCCATTTCTCTTTCTATGCCTCCATATTTCCTTTCCTTTATCGAAACGCCACGTACACACACACACACATCATCTTCCTCGCCGCCTCTGACTAGAGTACATCTCATGGTGGCCTCGGCAGGTGACAGATGGCGACCTCACAGCACTGCTCCCTGCAAACTGAGTTTTAATCAAGCCTAAGCACGTGTGAGAGATGCTAATTATCCACTGCAGGCTCGGAGAGGCAGGAGTCCAGCCTTGAGCACATTGTAACTATGCCCGTTCATGTGCATCTCGGTTTTATAATCAGTTTCCTCGTTGTGATAAAAGCCGTTTCACCAGCATTACTGCCATTTATGGCAGCCGAGAAGAGTGAGGCGGGATGGGCTGGTGTGTCTCCAGCGTCCCCGGACACTCCAGCCCTCAGGCTGTAACGCTCACCAAAATAAATATAGATGAGAACCTGACGAACAGTAATCTTCAAGTCTTAAAGCAAACTCTCTGAAAGTCAAGCAGTAGGATTTCCAACTGTCTCTTATCATCCTCGCCAAAAATCGTGTTGCAAAGACTCTCATCTCCCTTCTGTGCCATCTCTGAACATTTACATTTCCCCATCTGAAAGGAAAGTGAGTAAAAATACACTCTCTTACATGCATCGAACATACATCACTGCAGCCGACCTCTGCGTATCGAGCTAAAAAAGAAGTTCAATTTATAATGTTGCAATTAGGTCACAGCAAATTATACGAGACTCTATCATCCCCTTTACTCGCTTCTCTGCTCTCATTCTAATTCTCACTGTTCTGGCGCTCATCAAAATGACCCTGTATTACACACTCCCCATTGTAATTTTGGACAAAATGGCTGTAAAATTAGACTTTCTTTCTTGTAGAAGGGCAGATGTTATCTGCTGTCAGAAGCAAAGGTCAAGAATTAATTCAGGAGGCGGCTCTTTAATGCTCACAGCTGGGTTTTCTCTTTTTTTTTCTTCCAGGGTGATAGAGAGGAGAAAAAAAGGGGACATTTTAGAGGGATTTTGGTGAGAGATCCCTGCACAGAAAACAAGAATTATTTATAGTTATAGTTACAGGAAATGACACAGAGGCTGGTGAACTTTAATATGCTGAAAACTTATGTGGTAAAATTAGGTTTTAATATTAAACTGCATCATTAGGAGAGTCATTGTTGGTGGTTTTCAAGGCATTAAAACCAGTGATTATATTACAGCATCTGTGGTATCAAAGCTGTCACTGTCATTAAAAGATATGGAGACTAAAGGAAGCAATATGAGGACAAGTTTGAGATATTGTGCAGACCTCCACCACGTCCCCTTTATGTGAGATACATTTTCAAGTAAGTCAGAGTGATGAAAGAACGTGTATCTCAAACGAGGAATCACACCTTTGTGTGCAAGGACACTGAGAGCGGCGGACGAGAGGAAGTAGCGCTTGATGATAGTGAGAGAGAACAAAGTAGAGGGGAAGGCACTGGAGACAAGCTGAGAGCCAAAGGGAGACAAGGACGACGCAGAGGACAGAGAAGGACAAAGGCAAGGAAGCAGGAGAAAGGAAGGTAAAGAGAACCGGCAGGAAATTCTTGGATTCTGCATTGATTTGAAGCTGGACGTGCACCTCGCCGTCACACTTCCTCCTTCACAGCCCCCCGTGATTGGGGGGATAGCAACAAGTGACGATGGAAGATGGAGTAAGCTGTGGGCATTTC
Organism: Paralichthys olivaceus; assembly: GCF_024713975.1. NCBI lineage: Eukaryota > Metazoa > Chordata > Actinopteri > Pleuronectiformes > Paralichthyidae > Paralichthys > Paralichthys olivaceus. The sequence continues at coordinate 15,369,766 of NC_091111.1, forward strand.
GCAGATGGCAGATGCTTGTGCAAAAAATGGGGGGAGTTTGGAGTGGGAGGGAGGCAGGGAGAGGGCGGAGGTAGGAGGAGGCGGCGGTGACGGAGGGGCGGGGCGTGAAAAAAAGGGATGAGCGAGGGGAAAACGAAGAGGGAGAAATGGAGAATAAAAGAGGTCACTGGAGGCAGATAAAAGACACTCAATTAAACGTCTGAATGGATGGCCCATTAGACCTGAACAGACACCTGCATCCTCCCCCCGCTCCCTCAGCCGCAGGGCAGGAAAATGTCAGCCCCTGTTTTGGGTTCATCAGCCTCCCATTAGCCACCGCCGTACCCAAGCTAGCGGGTAATCAGAGCTACAGGTACAAGTCAATATGCTACATTTTGCTGCAAAGGTGTGTCAATTATTCCTGCAACACAAACACACAGACACACACACACACACACAGGGGAGGAGAGGGCAGAAGAAATGAGACCTGCACGCTGAATAGATAGAGATAAGCCAGAAGCACAGTGATAAAAATCAGTGAATAATGAAGTTCCACCAACGCAAACAATCATTTTTTTTCAACACACAAGAAAATATCTATTGAGGATGAATGCGGAGAGAAAAAAAGACAGAGGAGGTGAAACAGTCGGGAAATTAAGAGTCCAGCTCTTAATCCTCCTGATCTGCAGTCTGCTGCTTATTTCACCATTTCTCACATTCATTCACACCCCGTTGAGCAGGAAATTCAAAGTCTTTTGTCATGTTCAGAGAGCAGTGGCCGGGCGTGGGCATATCTCACCGCTCAGTGTGCGAGGGAAACGGAGGCGACTGGCTTCATTATGCCTCCTCAGAAAACTTAAAACAGTGTGCAAGATGGGAAATCAATCCAAGTCTGCTCCAGTCCACCGTGAGTGTGTGGGTGAGTGTGTGTGTGTGTGTGTGTGTGTGTGTGTGTGTGTGGGTGTGTGTGGGTGTGTGTGTGTGTGTGTGTGTACGTGTGTGTGTGTGTGTGTGTGTGTTTGTGTTTGTCAGGGGGCAATTGTTGAGTCAACCAAAGAAATGGGGGACGTGTGTTACTACCTCCCCCAAGGAGGTTGTGTTTTCGTCTGCTTTGTTTGTTTTTGTGAGATAACGCAAAAACTACACATCTGATTTCCATCATATGTAGCGGAGGGGCGTCCTAGTTTTGACTGTGAGTGACCAACAATGGAACACATACATTCTATCCATTAATCTTTGTCAAAACGTTTCCTAAAATGAAGTCGGATCCTTTTAATTCCTCATCTTCTGCGTTCTTTTAACACTAAACTTTAAATTAGACATAAATCCGCTGGTTTCTTTCCTGCGTGCCTCCTCTTTCACTTTCCTTTTGCAAATACCTTTAAAACCAAAAGATTGGATGGATGATTAGAGGACACCACAAAACCACTTCAAGTGAATAGAGAGGAAGGACAGAAAAATGAAATTCACCATCACAGGAGGATGTTCTGCATAGCCCTGGTGGATCGTGGATAATAGAGTGTCATGCTGATTCAAAGAACATGATTTTAAGTAAGCCTGCCTCAATACGTCCTCCCCCAGAGCCCATTTCCTCATGTGTCCTTGATTCAGACAGAGAAGCGTTCTCACATCCGAAGGGCTGTGCTGTTGTCAATGGGAGCCGAGAATTCTGCTCTCTCTCTTTCAGACAGTCGCTCCCCTCCTCCTCCTCCCTCTTGCTTTATTCAGCTGGCTGTGGATGAAGGTGAATCACCGCATCCTAACCTGATCGGTGCCTCACATCATACCCAACACAGCCGGAGGGCTTTCTGTAATCGATTGACTTCTGAATCCCATGTAGTTTGGACGTCGATGCTTTCATTTACGGTTTGTGTGCGTTCAAGAATGCTTACTTGGTCCGTGTGCCAAGCATCCACACTCAACCGTCTCTGTTTGCAGGACACATCGGGACACAGTCTTAAATTCATGTGGATGAAATCAGAAATGCGTATTTACATCTGAGCCCTTTGGCAGCAAAAGACAATTGATGAGCCCTCAGCAAACAAACATGAAACATATACTCCAGCTCCCATCACCAGCTTCCATGAGAAGCCACTCACAAACCCTGTTTGTTTGCCTCAGAGCGATCACTTAATAATTAATTACTACAGGTGAGCTCCTGCAAAGATAAAGACCTCATATCACAGAGAATGGCGCGACACTGCAGCAGGAGGAATCTGTCTAAACCGCTTGAGGCACAGTCAGTTACGAACACGTATCACACTGAGTAAAGGAACGACCTCAGCTGAGTTTGGATGGAACTCGAACGTCGAAACTCTAACTGATGTCGGTCGCAGATCCACGGAGAAGTCCCCGCAGCTTGTCGCAGTTTAAAGTCGTCATCAGTTCAAAATGACACCCCCTTATAGTGCATGTTTGTGTGTTTGTTTTTAGCGTCCATGTTTGCGTTGTCACAGACGGTAACCTGTGATGGATACACACTGAAACGGGCATGTGGGACTTGGCAGCGGTTACTTGCTACGCTGCCAGTTTCTGTCGTCTCCTCTTTCTCTATGCAAACATATTGATTTTTATTGATTCCCACCATCTTACGCTCCAGTGGAAGTGGAGACAGCCAAACACGTAATGAGACCTAATACATAATTTCATCGGAGGCTAATGAAAATACATATTTGGGTTTGTTCCCACGAGGACGCTGCGAGGAAATTTGTGCTATAATGTTTTTTTGTTTTTTTTAGCAGTTTGCTTTACCTTACTTCGTGAAAATCTGTAGTCTCGGGTAAATTTTCAACTGGCTAATACTACATTGCTGACATTTATTCCGAGCTGCAGTGCATGACTCCTGGCCTCCCACTGCATCTCCACAGCGTACTCAACTGTCCTTCCTGCCTCTTTTCAGAGAAGCCATCACAAAACAGTAATAAAAGAGCACAAGTGAGAGTGGGCTGAGAGTGGACTGCTCTGAGGCAAACTAATCTATCTTTACTCCGTATCTGCAGGCCTCAACACTCACTGTTTTTCTTCTCGCTCGCACTTTACTCCCTCCCTCTGACAAACACTCTTGTTTTTCTTACACCTCTCTGTGACTTCAAATTTTCTCTTGGTTGGATTGTGCGAAGAAACGGCTCTGGTTAAAAGATGCAACGGAAAAAAAAAAACGATTCCTTGTGAGAAGTTTCATCTCTGACCATTAGTCAGCTCCGAGCCAGCGACCAGGCAGCTAGACACGCTGCAGGGTTCTTCTCAGGGGACATTTCCAAAGAACAATTGCACATATAACCTGTAACCCCTCTGATATCCAGGGAACTCCCAGAGTGACAATGACAAGAAGGGATAGGCTGTGAATAATGAAAGCCGGGGCAGAAATCAAGCTGTCCACAAAGCAGCAGACGAACAGGACTCCGCAAAAAAAACAATTTGTTAGAGGAGGCATGTTGTGTTCAAACTGGTTCCCCTGCAAACAAAGTCAATCATCTAAAGCCACCTTGAATGTAAATGATCTTTTTCCAATGTAGCAGGTAAATCCGAAAAAAAAAAAGAGAGACTTGATTCTAACCACTGCAAGAAAACTAATTTCATACCTCACAGATATTTTCCATTTCAAAATGCCAGGAAATCTGTACCCTGAATTAATCACCATTGAGCTTTTTGTAACTGAGGCATGACAGCAAGACCTTCAAAGACTCAGGACTGTAAACATGTTTTAGAAATCCATCTCGATATTTCCCAGCTTCCAGCCCATGTGTGGTGCCGCATGCTAATGTACCACAGATCTCCTCTTTGTTCTTGAAACCCACAGCGGGTATTTTTAAACCATGGAAATCATTTGCCAGCAGAGAAGAGATAGTTTCATATAAGCTATGGCGAGGCCAAGTGACACATGAATATTTTAAGCGGCTTTGTGCCTATTTAAGTGTGTTGGCCGTGCACACGCTGGCAGCGGGCCAGGGCACGGGGTGATATCCATAATTCCCACGAACCCAAACTAAACTCTGGCATGCTGATAATTCAGGCTGCAGGAAATAAGACGCAAAATAAAGACAATTAACTACAAACTCCCCTTGAATTTGCTCCCTCTATACTCCTGCTTGTTCTTATAGCTTGTAATTTCGCTGCAGTAGTTTGCAGGGGATGAAAAGACTCTTAAATATTAACAAACGCAACAGAGGACTGGCATCGTGGAAGTACGCAGATAAACTTAGCTTGCACCAGCGGGGATTGGGTCTTTTGCCAAAGGACTGCAACAACAACAAAAAAAAGACTTGATTTCTTTCCCAAAATGAAAAGACAATGTTGTGTTTTAGTCATAAATATTCCCAGGCATGGCTGAGCTGGGAAAACATAAACATGAGCGGGAAATAAACAAACATCTCTGAGTCCACAACAGCAGTAGTTGACAGCCGGGGGGGACACTGCATCTGCCAATGTTGTCAGTAGATGGTGGTGGTAATGTTACCACTCAGCCACACATGCCGCAGACCAACTATGGACATTAAAAATACAACACTATCTCACCATCTCATTTTCACTGTTGACATTTGTTGCCTTAAATTTTGTTGCTGTGTAATTGACATTTAATGAATAAGACATGTCTGTAAATAAAACCCAATCAACTCTAATGAAATGGCAGATATGATGAGTCACTGCTTACTGAGCATTTGTTGTGGGGAAGGCTAAAAAAGATCCGGTAAATATGGGTCTGTTTCCATGGAATTAAACTCCAATGAGGTCCTTTAATTTGTTGTCACACTATGATGGATCTGTAATGCAGCCCTGAATGTTCTAACAGGCAATCGAGAAAGTTGAACTTCCACAATAATGGCTTCTTAAAATACAAAATTATAGACGACAAACACAGTTCTGCTTGCTGAGTCAATACACACATTTAATGCCGGGGAATCAAGCTGTAAGATTTCAGTAAAATGGACGTTTTACAGCTTTTTCTCAGCCTACAAGGAAACCAAACCAAGATTGCAACTCCAAAAAACCCCACTTTGTTCCTGTTCTCTGAGATCCTTAGCCACAAAGTCTCATTCAGAGCTTTTGAAATGTAGGTGGGATCTAGTTATAAAAAGAGAATTCTCTCTGAAGCGGTTTTTATTACACCTTGTAAAGGCTGCACCGGGTCCATTTCAGCATCTAAGTAAACAAATTACCTGCATGATTTATAAATGAGGAAGCCTGAACACAATAATCCAATTCTGTCTGGGAATTAGCTCAGCATATTTGCCTGCAGCTGGTGGCCCGTACACTTCTTGTTTTTTTCCCCCTCACTCTCTGACACTTGTCGCTCTACGCGATGAGACTGTGAATACAAAGGGCCGACTATGCTCTGGTGTGTGTGTGTGTAAAGGTCTCGTTCTGACAGGAGAACAGGGGTAGTACAATGTGAACTGTCTGTCTGTGCAGAATGGAACTTGGGCAGGGAGGGAGCAGACAGCCCCATGGGGGAGCTGACCTCCTCATATGGCCAGCCTCTTGCAGGAGCAGCTGGGATTTATCTGCTGATCAGGCACATCCTGCAGGACGGGGAAAAAGCACAGGGAAAGGACCAGCGGGCCCCGATGTCTCTCAACACAATTCCACATCTCCCCGTCTCCCCCATAGCACACGCACTGACATACATCTTACTTTCTTGATAGAATCACCCACACAAAACTGTATCTTCATCTGTCTTTCTCCGCTCAGCCTCTTTACAAGCAAACACAGACAAGATAAGTACATCATCTTTTCCAAAGAGAACGAAGAAATGGAGTAATCTTACAGCGGATAGATGAGAGGAGGATGTTTGACTGTCAAGAGAGAAACTGAACACAGGCTGACAGGGAGTTGGTCCCTGTCCGTGGTCCTGAACAGGCGGCTCGGGACAGAGAGCAGAGTTTATTCATCCTCTGTTCATGAAGGTCATATCACTGACACCGAAACAATAACGATCAAATAATAATAAGCAAACATGAGCTTTACCTTCAGTGATCCACATTCTCACACTCTTATACTTCTATCTGTGAGGACACTAATTGGCATAATGCATTCCCTGTAGCCCCTTACATTGACCTTGACCAACCAAATGAAATGAATGAAACTTAAACCCAGTTCTAACCCTAAACCACGAGCAAGTCTTAACCCTCAAGCAGTCAAAAAAATATATATATATATTCCTTGTATCTGTCCACTTCACATCTCTCCCTGTCAGGATATAGGCGCGTATATACCTCAAATATTTTATCAATTACTGTTCTCTTTTCTCTCCCAGGATTTCAGTCATTAGTCTATTTGCCGGCTGGGAAACTTTGGTGTCAAATACTATTACGCAGGGACGTCGCCGTCCCCCCAGGATTACTTTACTGACGCCCGGCGTCTGTCAGACAACGTGTGAGACGGGAAATCGCTCGTCGGGCCGCGGATGCAGCGGGAGGAAAAGCACATCCCGTTGCCATAGCGGCGGCTCTCGCGGACGCAGCCTGACTCTTAAACAGGGCCCTCGGGGGAGCTGAGGATTGTAAGGATGTGTTGTCAACACTTGATGACATCCGCTGTCAGGAGGGGCTCCCCCGTCACTCCGAGATGTTCCGTGCACATGCGACAAAATGCAGCCATCCTGAGACGGATCGAATTAAGCAACAGTTGAAACCACCAGAGGCCGCGATTTAGTGTTTTTTTTTTAAACAGAAAGAAATGGTATTAATTGCAGTGTTAGTGCTATGAATCAGCAGCAAAGCCACTGGAGGAGCAGCTGTTGAAGAACTACACTCTAATAATCCACATTAGATTAATCATGTGTTTCTTCTGCCAGTAGGTGCTCTATAGTTGAAGAGCGGTGGCTAATCAACTTTCACCAGATCAGTGAGAGTGATGATTATCTGCACTTAACACTTATGTGGGGACATTTGTGACTCAGCCATTCACCACTGGAACTGTCCTTTAAATCAAAGCCAATAAACAAATAGACACATTTAAATAAACCACTTATAGAGGTTCATTTGGGATAAAGGATGAAAAAAGTGGGGTTGTCTGGTTTATTGATTGGCCCATGTGACAGATCAGAGTTATCGACCCGTAATGTTTGCATGTACACATGTACTGCAGGGGACGTGTTGGGGTGTCAGCAGTTTAAAAGGCCGAGGGAGATACAAGAGTCCGTGAGGATCCTGGATGTTTGTGTCGAGTTTCATCCGCTGCGTATCCGTGAGCTGTTGCGTTTAGAGAGGCACCTTCTGGTTAGCCACAGTTGATTTTCTTTCCAAAGTTACTGTAACACTGGTGCAAATGTTTGTGGAAAACACCATTTCACCTTCACTGTGTCATGCATGTTGCAGGAAGGCACACGAGCAGTGCCACGAGACATTCTGAGATTGTAAAGATCCAGAAATATGATTTGTTATCGTGCAGGTTTTGCAAACTCTACTGTCAATTTCTAGACGAGGGAAGAGTGGGACGAGCACAGACCGTCGATGTCGTTACACTGTGGATTTCCATACATGCATCGCGTGATCACACATCCTTACAGCTGATATCGTGTCATAACCAAAATCTTACCGAATCTCAAAACGTGTGGCATCCCGCGAGTGTATCCAAGAAGCAGCAGCAGCAGAAGCGGGATCAGCCTGAGGTTGGACCTGAAAACGAGACTGGTTATCATCAGATGATGGGAGGTAATCTTCATGTTGTTTTGGAAAAAAAAAAGAATGCACAGTGGTTTAAACCCCCCCGGTGCGCGGGTTCGATTCCCCCGTAATTCTTCTCCGGTCGCTGGGCAAGGCAGGGTGACGGCGGCCCTGGATGCGCAAGATCACGGCATGGTCACTTGCGCTCTCCCTAAATCCATTAGCAGTCCCGGCATGATTCCTTCCACCGTCTCCTTCTCCTCCTTCACTGCGCCAAGAAACAACAATCCTCCGGGTCGAGGGACGGCGGGACATCCATGTCGAAGGGTACGGATCCAGTGGGGAGGGGGCTGAGAGAGAGCTCCAAAGCATGGGCTGTGGGTGAGGAGCTGGAGAGGGTTGGTGAGGAGCCGGAGAGCGCCGAGCAGAGGATACAGCAGCGATATGCAGCCCCCTATGAGGCGCTCTGGGTTGCTTGCGCTCCCATTATACTGCACTGCTGCACAGGCTCTGACGTCGAGCCAAGGTTAGTGTTGTGAACGCGCACCGGAGAGGGAGAGATGGGGGGGGGGGATGAAGAGAGGGAGGGATGGATTGAGAGATTGGGGGTGGGGGGGTGGAAGGCGGAGCAAAAACTTTATTTCATATCATATTTTTAAGCTTCGTTATTATTTCCAGTTTATGCCACCAAGCTCACACATGTTAGCACCATTCACCAAACCAAAGCGACCTGCTGTCATGGATGTAAAGTGATTTGTTCATTGATCGATGATGAACATCTCATGAAATGTGATCATCTGATCTGATGAAGAGAAACTTCAAACTTCTTTTTAAAATTCTCTTTTCAGGACCATGGACAGAGTGGACCAGTGGCGGATCTAGGGTTTTTCTAAATCAGGGGCAACTAAGGGCACCAATGTGCACAGAGGGGTCCATAATCAACATCCACGCACAATAACACATTATTCTGTAAGGTGCACATTTAAGTCCTTGTTTACTATTAGCTCTATAACTTTAAGCAAAGCCACATATGATTAAATCTATTCGGAAAATTGTTCCCAGTTTAATTACATTGTGTACTTCAAAAAAGCTTTGACGATAAACGTTCTTAATTTCTTTAAATATATAATATATAACCAATCAGAGGTTTCTGCTTATTGGCCGTTTATACAGGCAGTATACAGAGGAACACAACTCTGTACCCACTGCACATTTGGCAAACACACAAGCGATGTAATCTCCCGTCTGCAGGATATCATTGCAATCATTGTTCTCCCGTACACCCAAGTAGCAGATGAAGGTCTGCTTTCTGTTTTGTTGCCATTGATAATTTCCCTTCCTGAACCTCTTTTATGAGATTTCAAGCCACAACCTTCCAACAATTTACACCATCATTCCAGAAAAGTGGGAGGACTGGGATGAAAGGAATTAAAATTGGCAGAACAGCAAATCCGTTAGGCTATATCGACACGAAGCTGCTCAAAGGCAAGAATATTTAACCTATGCAAATAACTCCACTTTAGACTTGAAAGCCTTCCAGCAACAGACTATTCTCGAGTGAGAGCCATCCCCCGATGATGTGAAGGTGTGTGTGTGTGGGTGTTACATATACACACAAAGGCTCCACCGCTGGTTACATTTCACAGGGGAAGACGCGCCACAGCCTATCACTCCAGATTGTCATGTTCATATCTGATTAGCCGGTTCAAACGAGGGTATATCCTATATAAGGTGCGTGGCACCGAGGAGATGGATATCTGCTGCTCTTGTGTGGGCCCACGTGCTATTGATTTAACACTACATGCGCCTTATCAGAGTCCGCCGCCAGTGAGGAGCTCTTCATGGGCCCGTGCGTCAGCTGGAGCTATAGGTGCTGGGCTATTTAATCCCAATGGGGATGTGAAAGGGGCCCTTTGATCGGCACCACCGGCGTCTAAAAGGCTTGGATGAACACCATCACTGTGTGACTCAAGTGTGAATGGATGGCCTGTGTATGTGTGAGTGTGTGTGTGGTGTAAAAGTACTGCAATAGTAAGTGTAGGGTATTTAAATTTCTATCGTATCACCTTGTCATATAAACTCAATACATTATTGCCTGTGTAATGTTTTTATATACTGATTAAATTATACATACGTGAATGTGGGGATAAGCAAATGACACTAGTACTCACCCCTACATATATTTTGTTAGAGTGCTACTCCGTCATACGTCACCGGATATGTCCGATGCCCTCCATGAATAAAGAGGCAACACATTTAATATCGTGAAGGGGGCGTTTGTATGTGACGTGCGATTACACGGGATCAGTCAGGGTGGTGTGAACGTTGACTTTGAACCGTGTGTCAGTTTGCGTGGGTCTGCACACCAGCACTGTGCAAGCGTGTGAGAAAACCAAGAGGAACGACACTCGTCATGCGACCATCTGGACCATTAGCATAATGTTGGAGGAATCCAGGGTTTCCGTATAAGTCAGCAGAGCCTCACGCAGCATGAAAGGAATGCTTATTGAGCTCAGGGAGAGGACACATCAACACACTCGCTCCCCCTCTTGAAGTCACAGCGCCCTCTGGCCCCACACTATGGCATTGCACTTAGAGTAAAGCCATCAGGTTGTATAAACTCAAAAATGTAGTTTAGAATTAAAGGTGCAGTGTGTAAGATTTAGGTAAGGGGTTTATTGCCAGAAATTGAATATTAAATATTCCTAGTGATCTTTTCACTAGTGTGTTTCATCTAAATTGTACAAATTGTGGTTTTCATTACCATTTAAATACTTTATATTTAAGCAGGTCCTCTCTACGGAGGCCGCCATGTTTTTTACAGTTTGAGTTTTTATGACATTTGAAAGCTACCGCAGGTTCTCATGTTTGGAAGGGGGAGGGGGGGTGAGGTGAGGGGTATTCAGCTGCAACATGTTGGAGCAAATACATCCTAAGCAGCATAAGCAGAGTAGATAACAGATGGATAACTTCACCATTCAGAAGTCTTGGAATAACAAACTTTTCACTTTCATGTAACTCACTCAGATGAGAAAAGTGTGTGTGTGTGTGAACCAGTTAGAAAAGAACGGATGATGACTCCTGCTCCATTGGCTTGTTGTGACTAATGGCACGACGCCCCTGTGTCATTTGGAAGATGTACTCTTTTTTTTCATCCATGATCAAACCATGTTTTGTTTTTGTTTTTTTTTGAAGGAGACCCAGAATTAGATGAGTTCATACACACCCACTCACTTGTAACCCGGGGAGGCTTCAATACGAGCTGGCTGCTGTGTTTATTCAGATGCCATTCATGCACTGGGTAATGCAAAGGGGACTTTATGCAAAGGAGAGATAACCACCACTAAAAGCCTTCTGTCATCCTCTCTCTCCCTCACTTTCTCTCTCTGCTCCCTCCCTCCTTCGCTCTCTTGCACTGACAGACTGGTGGAAAGATAGCATTGGCACAGGGAAGGAAACCATGGAAACGAGAAGCTGATGCACTTTGAATGGTAAGACCCTGAAAAAGAAGACATTCATTCACTTCAGTTGCCCTGTACTAAAGGCTCATCTCCACCGCATTATTCCCAACAACTCAAGTTTATTCTAACATGGTCGGGTCCGGAAAGCCCACAAAGGTCTCACTTCATCTGCCTATTATGTGAGGATGACTGTAGCTGAGGATGTCTTAACACATTGGCAAGAAGAAGAAGGGCCTCTACAAAATCTCACGTGCACACACGCAAGCGCGCACACACACACACTCAGCCAAGTGCTCGCCTCACTCCAGCCTGCGATGGTTGCAGTTTTGCGTATTTACATTCCTCACTCGTGGTCGTGCCTCAGCGGCGCCTTTAAACAGAAGCATGCTGAAGTCAGCACTGGCCTATATGACTTGAGCGGTGCTGTCAATGAAATCCCTCAGATCTAAGTGGGACTGCATTCTTCAGAGATGACAATTAGTCAAGTGAGACAGTAATTAGGACCTCTCTGCACACTGTCACTTCCCGTTAGTGCTGACGGATGCACCCCCCCCCCCCCACACTACCCCCACCTCCAGCAACTGCAGTCAGGCAGGCTTACTTCTGGTGCTGCACCCTGACTTTGAGATGTGACATCTAACTTCTCTCTACCGTGGTGATACTTTCTAAAAAAAAGTCAAGGTTTGTGAGTCAGTGCGATGATGGTTGATAGTTCTGTTGTCTTATATCTATCTCCTGGTTCCATATTCTGCCCCTGGGTCACTCAGGTCGTCCTCACATTTCTTTTTTCAGTCCCCAAATCTCATATTAGCACTAACATGAGTTTTCTCTGTTGCAGCCTCCACATCAGCTGTTGCATTTTCAATAATTTAAACTGTAATTTAAAGTCCTACCTTTTTGAAAATCTTGCTATGGATTCAGCCTCAGTTTGTCTTATGATTCTGTTTTATTTTAGCTCATGTGTCTTTTATGGGATTTTTATCAGCTGAGTTTCTCGTACACCTCATTACCTGATCTTTGTTTGTTTGTTGGTTGGTTTTTTCCAGCATAATAAAAAAAAATACTGAATGAATTTCTACGAAACTCATTGTAAGACGAGAACATGAGTCAAGAAAGAGCCTCTTACATTTTGGGATCACTTGGACTTTTTCATTACTTCATTTAACATTTGCGAAACAGAGTGTTTTTTGACTCCTTCATTGATTTCCCAGAGAATGATTAATGGATCTTGATGAAAAAAACTTATTTAAGGGCTGTGCTGAGTAAAAAATCCAAGTATATCTTTACACCCCCGTTGGATTTTGCTTATTCTATCTTTGGAGCTATGCTGGAATTACATGAGCTCAGCGATGTCAATCAAGCACATTCTTCACAGGCCCCATGTAGCATGAGAAAAGTCTGATCAGGCAAAATAAGTCCAACACCTGTACAACCTTTAAATTGGCTCCTGCTCAGACTTAACTCACACTATGTATCTTAAATTAAATCTCTTTCACTCTCTGGATCCATTATTTTTAATTAGATTTACTTAAAGATAGCATCACAATTTCAGACAAGAGTGAACAAGGCAGTAAAGCATAATGCTTCCCAGTCCTGCAGGGCCCATAACCATTTGCACAAAAGTCCGAAATAAAAGCCAACATCCAACGAGTACAAATGAGGACCAGTGTCATGTTTTGAAAACTACAGCAAGTACCCTGCAAAACACACATCTATTCAGTGTTAAATACAGAGAGGGAGTTCAGACATCTTTATATATGAGGTGTTTCTTTCTGTCCACATACTCACAATGCTCCGAGCAGTCATTCATTAAACATTTCTATTTTATTGCTTTGAATTTTATTTATGGTTGTCAGCATCAATGGTATTATTTATGAGAGACATTCACAGTGAGATACTGAGGTTCTCTCATAATAACCCCTTAAATGCAACCAAACACAAGTAAGTATAAATAAATTGATATCTTTTTTCCTTTTATTTATTTTGTATGAGCTATATATTCTTTGTTCTTGTCAGAAGAATAAATGAGTTGTTTTTTTTCTCTGTGGTTTCAGATCAAATAATTTATATTCACTAACACATATATATGAGCCAGGCTGATTGGCCAGTGGACGGCTGGAGTTGTTATTAAAGAGCACCCAGCAGAGTCTGGTTTGCAGGATAAGGACGTCGTTACTGGGCAGTGCTCAGCGTGAATGATGAAGAAACAGCCCCCCTGTGTGTGCATGGTTATGGTTGTGTGTGTGTGTGTGTGTGTGTGTGTGTGTGTGCATGGTTTTGTGTGTGTGTGTGTGTGTGTGTGTGTGCGCGTGTGTGTGTGTGTGCGCGTGTGTGTGTGTGTGTGTGTGTGCGCGTGTGTTTGTATGAGAGAGACTGAGAGAAAGTTTGACAGAACACAGAACACAGAATGTGGACAGAAGCATCTCTGCCTACATATTTTGGCCCTCAAACACAGATCTTGGCAATGCTTGCTAAAAGTGACTTTCCCCATCGGACTAGTCTGTGTCAGGAACTCGCCTGCAGGGAAAGAGACTGGAGAATGAAAGCAGAACTCACAAGGCTTCACAAAGTCTTTCAGGGAAAAAAAGCCTCCAATAAACTTTGCTCTCTGCAAAAATAAAGGGACGGCCTGTTGGACAAAGACGTGGAAGCGGAGACACGTGGGTGATTTGTGTACGCAGGGCATTGTTAATGTATCGCTGCTCATTAGTGCTAAATCTAAATCTCACAGTTCTGACAAAAGTACAGAGGAGTGTTAGGGTCAAGCATAAGAGTAAAAATGAGAGAAGGAAGATTTTTTTCTTTTCGCATTTTGGAAATAAAATCAAACTAAATCAGAGGATTTTTTTAAATGTTGTACTTTAAGTCAAAATGTTGACAAACAAATTCAAAATGTGCAGAATAAAGTTGAAGATAAACTAAAATGTCGGGGAAAAAAGTCCAAAATGTAAATAAATTTGAAATGTTGCACCACTGACGGCTACGCGAGCTGCCAGTGCTTCCTGAACAGACTGATCACCACACTGTCTTTATGTGTTTAAAACAGTAATTGGCCTTTTGTAGAAGCAGTCGTATGCGCTTACATTACTAGTTTGATATGTTCTTAAAAGTTTTCCACTTAATTCTCGAAATGAAGATTAGAAAAAATTCCTGTCGTCAAATTAGTTTTTGTCTTTTTACCTTTTGTACCAGAACAAGAAAGAGATGGAGAAATCACCAATCAGGTTAAATGATATATCATGTCAGGAAGTGACAGCAAGAAAAGTCAGGACCTGAGTTCTTGAGCCCTGAAGACAGAAACCATTTGGTTGGAATGCCTCAACTTTTTTCATTAGAACACCTGCTTTGCATGCAGTTACACACCTGGTGTGTTCTCTTCTCACAGAGGGGTTACAGCAGCCAAACATCCCTGACACTTCCAGGCCTCCATCTCAGTAACGCAATCCACTGTGTTTCCACAAAGATCCGGGGATCAACTGTTGCAGCCGGGGATGAGAGAGGCCCAACGCTCGCCTCAGACATCCAGGATCAGAAACTCCAAACAGGGATAACACCCTCTCAGCATTCAGTGTTTTCAATCGAGGGATCAGCTACTGGAAAACAAAATGTCCCAGACAGCTATCACGCAGGAGTTGCTGGCAGGCAAAAGCTGGCACGACTAATATGGCTTTTCAAAGTGAAAATAGTATGGTTTTGTTCTCACCTTCCGCAGAGGTACAGCCATTACGCCTTTTTCTCGTTTATCTCCGAGGGGTCATGCTCTAATAGCTTTTCAGGCTCACATTGCTTTGGTACGGGGGATTTAAAGTTGGTGTTTCAATGCCCAGACGGTGTCGTGAAGGAGGATGAGCAGCTCATTTACATGTAATTCAGCAATAATCACAACCACGATGAATGTGATGAATGTGATGAATGTGTCTTTTTGATTAACCGGCATTTGACACATGAGAAGAGTCAAATTTAGGGATTTATTAAAAATAACCCGAGGTACATGGACTCTGATCTTCCTCCGGTGTTTTCATGGGTTGCCAGAACCGCAGTGGTACCAAAATATACCGGACTGATAAAGAGAAATGTCCTGTTTTCTTTAAGTGCAAATAAAATACAGTACATTTCTTTTATTAAAAATGTTTATGATAAAATAAAAATAACATTTTTATAGGATTATTATGAATCAAATGTGAAGTGGTCTGGAAATGTTAAATTACTTGCATTATTATTTATTTGATTTTGATAAATCAACCATTAAATAAAAGTTGTAATCGACAAATTAGATGTAATGGGATTATCATTATAGATATTTTACGGGATGATTAAATTGCTGGATGTTCTTGAACGTTGGATCACATTGAATTATATGTAAATAATAAAAAAAGTACACATCCCGTTCCTGAATGTGTGCATTTGTATTGTATCTGTATTTTAAAAGGTTTTTTTTCACTGTAATTTGATGGTGAATGTTTTCCTGCCTGACTTTCTACCGTATTTTTTTCAGAATTCCTCTTATAAGAGATAAACTACTACATTAAGTCTCAATCGCTACTTTCTCTTGTTTCTCCTTCTTGTATAAATCCTCAGGGGACTTTCAATGGGCAAATACTTGTTACACAGAGGTGCTCGGCATCTATAGAAAGCAAAAATCCACCCTGCGGGAAAATGTTGCTACCAAAGCCTCACAGCGTGGATGCGGAGCAGCAGATAGAGCATCAGTGAGGAAACAAACACATCTCATTTATGCTCTCTCTACGTCTGCAGGTGATGAAATGAGGCTGGTTCTTGGGCATGAACGCGGTCAGTCCTCTCCTCTCCATCCTCCTCCCCTCCTCCATTAATCACGTCTGTACACGTGAAAATTAGCTTAACCTTTTTCGCTGTACCGTGCTCCACTTCCACTCAAGGACGCTGTGCAAAACCGAGTGTGAGTTGCAACCTTGCACGCGTTTTCCGCCGCTACTCACAATGAACGGACACCCCTCATCATCCCCTACCGAGGCTGTCTCTCAGAACAATTAACATGTCCATAAACCTTTCAGTCAAACTCCTGATAGGGGAAAAAAGGCATTTAGGGACTTATCCTCACCCCCTTGAGGCTGAAATTCCACTGACAACTCTGCAAAAGACTACGAAGTATAATGTATGTGAAAAAGTGGAGTATGGAGAGATAGAGCGAGGAGATGGTGAGAGAGAAAATCATTACACAGAGGGAAGGAATGAAAAAGAGGATGTAGGTAGAGCATGAGAAAGAGGAGAGAGGACGAGGAAAGAAAATGAGCTTGGTTCCCTTTGTGGCACAGTGCTTCACTACTTAATCATCCCCTGGTCTATAAATAGGCCTTCACAGCCATGGAATATTGGGAGATTAATGGAAGAGAATGGAACGCCCATAACGCTCTGAAGCTCCAACACTTCTACACTAGTGCAGAGTTCATTTTGCTTCGCCACCACTGGCAGAATCCCCCCTTTTAGGTTTTTATCATAAAAAAAGTGACGAGGGAACGTTTACCGCCTTCCTCCTTTTTTTTTGTGCAAACTTCACCGTAGTCTCACCAGAGGACAGACATGCACATTCAAAGGTAGATAGCTGCAAATTATAGCCTCGGAACATTGACACAGTGCAAGTGTTGGCAAAACACCTTAATGCACAGCTGAGAGAGTGTTCTCATTTTATATTCTGTGCGACACAGCGCGTGAGTTACTTTCAGCTCCTATCACAAGTGTTCATCTCCTGGGGAAATGTCGATGGTGGCCGATCACCTTGTATCTCCATGTTTCCCTCACCAGGCGTGTGTGTGTGTAGTTATGTTCGCAGGAGCGTTTGACTTTGAGGGAAACGTGGCGGAGACCGGATTTAGGTCAGAAGTGTTTAGTCTTGATGACCACTCACAGATTTGCTCAATGCACTGCAAATTAAGAAAATAGAAAAAATGTTATTTAAGTCTGCTACTCGTCAGTGGTGAAGGAACTTCACAACGCATTGAACCAGGTTCGTCACTGGTTTCGGTCCCCTGGAAACTGTATTTGCATGTGTTGTGTGATCAAACTGAGGAAATAATTTGTGTTTTCTCTATTTGCATGTGTTCTTCGTAATTTGCAGTCACCGCAATTCACCCATTCACACACGCACACAGCACTGTCTCTATCATGCATCACTCATTCACTGCCAGGAGGAATTCAGGTTATAGTATCTCAGCATCCATCCGCCTAAGGAAGATAGGGATCGAACCCCCAACCTTTTAGCCAGACGACGACCTTTCACCACAGACGCAGACATGGAACATGCGCTGATAATACAAATGTTTACCGCTGTAAAAAGAGAGACTGCTGAATACGTGCTTGTCAGTGTCCACGTGGACGTTTTTATATTCACTGACTTTTCCCTCATTCCCCCAGTGACCCAGCACCTCCTAGCGTTTGTGCATCATGCCACCTGTTGACATATACGCCTGCACCGCTCACACCGAACCACAGCTCCACGTAAGCCTGTGAGCCCATTAGCGCACTGCAAACACGCTGAGCAGAGTGGAACTTAATGAGAAAGGGGATTTCCTCTTTTTGAGTATTTTTCTTTTATTGCTGGTGATTTGTTTTCTACAGTCGTCATCACAAAAGATCTTGATTTCTTCATCAGTAAAAAGAAAAAGATAAAGCATCTAATAGGGCTTTTCTGCAGAAGATAAAAATGAGTTTCACAGCGGGAAAAAATTGATTTAAATGATGAAATTACCACAAGTTCACTGTGAAAAAGTAAGATTTCTGTGTGGTTCTTTCATCAGGAGAAGTGAATCATATAATTATACAAGAAAAGACAAAGCAGATACAAATTTAAGAGATAAAAACTGGAACAAGAGTCCTCTCTCGCCGTCGCACCTCAGTGTTGGTGTAGAATTATGGGCAAAGGCATCCAAACCGCACTTTATAGTTGCGGCATTGGCCGGATTTCTGGTCCTCCTTTCGGCAAACAAATCCCACAGTTGGATTGTAGCTGAAAAATGGATCCAATCAGTTTATGAATCAGATAAATTATATTTATTCTCTTGACGTTTCTATTTCATGTCTCTTGTCACCTTTTTTCAAATTTTAAACACATAAATATTGAACAGCATTAAATTGGTGTGGTCGTGTCTCTTACCCCTCAGAGCACACAGCAAGTGAAAGTAAGTGAGCTCTGGGCTCAGTTTAAAAGTTTTAGACAATATGTGCCCATTAGCTGGTTTTCTCATGGGGCTCATTAAAGTTTCATCTGCTCTAATGTAAATGTGCATCTAAAAAGTTTCCTTTCACTGCAGCAGCTCCGGGGCGGTTTATCATGATGATTAGGAAACTTTGGTAAAGGCGACGTGTTAATCATTAATTACCACATATATAAATTCTTATGTCTCTTATGAGAGAAACTTACGCGTAGAAGTTCTCCCCTGTGCTGATGGCTGGGGTCATCGTGTCAGTGGTAACCGCCTCGATGTATATCGGGTTGTCACAGATCTCTCCTGGGTTTTCTGTCTTCAGGTTACTCAAAAGCTCCCAGTCCCCCGTACCAGAGGGATAGTCCCGGTTGTACCACTTGGTCCAGCACACTGCAGGAAGCCATGAAACATGAGACGTCATGATTGCATGGCGGGGAAACAAGTCTAACATCTAATGAACACACAAACAATAAAAGAGAAAGAGGGAATCCACTTTGCACATATGTGGAGCGCGCTCACACAGTACCTCCACCACAGAACGGGGGATGGCAGCTGAAGCGAACGCGATAATCGTTGCACAGCTTCTTGGACACCTGGTCCTGGTTTCTGCAGATGAATCCTGAAGATGTGTCACTTCTGACAAAACGAACAAAGAGAGATATTTACTAAAAACAATGGAACGGATGCAACAAAGCCAGTGTCTGGGCTTGTGATTTAGGAATTTGTGAATTCCTCAAATTCATAATTGTGCAATACTTACTGATAATACCACGACTTCCACTGGGGACAGATTACACCTTGTCTAAAGCATGTTTGCCAAAAAAGGCCCAGATTTGATTTGGGATATTTGGGCCACAATCATTATAGTGGGCAACTTAATGCTCACTTTCATTTCGTACGGGCCTGAAGTGGCCCACATCTGTACGATATACAATCCTGAACTTTTATATGAATTAATCAAATCTTACTCAGTTTGATTCGTCTTTTTGTTGACTTCTTACTCACATTGTTCACATGTGTCCACAAACCAAGTTTTATAATGGCTGATTGCAACTATCCCTAAACTAAGAGGTGTATAGTACAGTAAAAATTACTTTTTAAAACTGTTTATAAAAGTTGCAGTGTAATACAACAAATAAGTTTAATAAACGTTTGTTAAAGTCAATATTCTTCCATATCTCACAATAAAATATAGAGAGATTGAACAGTGTCTGTAATATTGGCACATAACTTAAAGTAGCCCTATCAGAATTCAATAACTTATCTGATAATTATTACTTCATATATAATACTATAATAAATGCCAATGTTTTCAGTTCAGTATGCTCTGTAAGATAACGAGAGTTAAATAACGTATTTCTAATTTCACTAACACTGTATCTAGAGTCTAGTTGCATAATACTTACTTAAAAATCACATCCCCGGCTGCAGCCACGCTGACCCCAGACAGAGTTTTGGCCTCGATTTGAATTGGTTTGGGGCAAATCTTTCCTGGGTTTTCAATACGAAGATTGTAGAGAGTTTCCCAGTCTCCACTTCCAGTCGGGTCGTCTCTGTCAAACCAGTCCGTCCAGCATTCTGGAACAAGGTATTTCATGAGAGATAAAACGCTTCCTATAATTGCAAATGTATTGTTAAATGTCCAAAAAGAGATTCTAAAGGTTCTCACGGATGTGGGTTGGATAGTCGCAGGGTAATTCTGGAAGAAAAGTGGGTTTTAGAGCTTTCTGTGCAAAGGGAACCACAGAATCATTTAGTTTGTACTTTATATGTTGGGATTGCAGCTGCTAACAAGAAAAAGCAAAAACCTTGCAACTCAAATTGATATGATATTGACATAAATTCAGTTTTCTGCATCAACTGAGGAGCTTTTTTTTAGTCACAAATTTTGCTCCACATCAGATGTGAGTTTGATCAAAGAACAGAGACAGTACTTACGTACAGGAAGTGGTTTCAGTATGTTGGGGCTGATAAACTGCTGGTTGCTTTCTGGTCAAGATAATAAGAACAACGTCGTATAGTTGTGATTGTGCCCGTAGATTGTAATACCATCAATATTACACAAATGAGATAAACTTACCAAAAACAAATCCTGCAACAATCGCAACACTCAACTGTACGAGGGAAAATATGGATTTAGAAACAAAACTCTTTATGTGATAAACTGTGCATATATGAAACTTATACTTATATAGACATAACACAGAGGGTTATACGTTACCAATTTGATCATGATTGCAGACGATATTAAAGCTTGAGAGCTGTGATGAGCTGCATAAAAAAAAAAGAAAGAAAAGAGAATAAACTGACAAATTTGTGCATTTTCAAAATAAGTTATTTCTAAAGTATACATTATTTTAAGATGAATTAATTCCACTTACTGTAGTTGTAACTATTGTTAACGCTGCAAAGGAACTCACCCACAGAACGTCTCAGGAGAACACTGACTGAGTCTGGCTTAATGAAAATATCTCCCACCTTAAATATAGCGCTCCAACACAATCTGGACGATAAACAGATATCGACAACAATCCAACAGTGAGGTTCACAGGAGTATTGTGTTGTCGGACAAATCCCCCAAGAAACAATCTCCCATTGAAAAAGCACTGCAATTCTAGAAGCACGTATAACTCCAGGAATTTGAATAGGAAAAACAATAGTTGGAGATAAGGTGTCATTTTCTCTAAGAAGAGCTGAACGGCTCAATGGGGTGCGGGAAATGTGTAGAGGAATGTATAGGTTGTTTACCGTCACATGGCAAAAACAGGTTAGAGGCACGTTTTGTCTCCGTTTGTGCCATTGACGGAAATAGATGATACATGACGAGCATTTACAGCCGGAGCAGTTACCGTCTTGTCCTTTGTATCATGACTGGTGAGAGATGAAAGTGCACAGCTGCAGTGAAACGCCATAATCCAGATGTAAATGTAGCTTCCTCTTGGCAGTTAACGGCATCTGTAATCATATCTGTGTAATTAAAAAAGGATGTTTCGAGTGCAAGAGGCTGAAAGGAGTCAGTTCACTGCACCTGGACTCCGAGTGAATACAGTGACTGTTTTAGAAGCTGTTTGTGGTTATGTGATGATTTATCTCGTACTAACAGAATTCTCCGATTTTTAAAAAAACAAACTAAACAGGTTTCATAGAGATCTTCCCGATGCTCTTCTTCCAGGCGTTGACAATGACCTTTCTGTGTCTCAGGTGTATTTTAAGAGGACGATCCTTCACACGGAGGTCTGTATTATTTAAATGTGCACTAATCTATTTAAATATATTGTCAGGGTGAAACCTTAGACTGTATGTATATATATAGATGGACGACCTGATCCACTAGCTGGTGGCTGGCTGCAGTGTAGGTCACAAACTCAATCGCCTCCATGTTAGTAAGTGGGACAAGGACCAAATTAAAACTTCATGTCAAGTGAATTTTTCTTGATGGCTTTTACTTCAGTTCATACAACACTTTTTCAAGTGTTTACTTTTTATGGTAAATACAGTTTTAATTAGTCAGGGGTGAAATGGCTGAGACTGACTCCTGATGGGTCAAGCTTGTGTATCAGCAGGACCTTGAAACAGCAGCTCCACTCGGACATTATCCAGTTTCTTAATTTAATCTAAATATGAGAAATGTTTAACTTTATGTGAAAATTCTAAAAAAAAAAAGAAAAGGAAATCAATGAAAGAGCTTCACGTGTCAGGGATCGTTTTCCCTCGAAAGTTGACGGAAAGTGAGAAACAACTAAAACAAAGCAGGTTGTTGTTGCAGCTACAGGAGCAGAGCGCGGCTGCTCGTTTTCTCCGTCCATCCTCCGTGGCGGTTGTGTGCGTGCTAATTAATTGCCCTTTGAGAAGAATGGCCACCTCCTTCTGTTCAATAGCAGCTGGGGACGGTCTCTGTCTATTCATACATCAGCATTAAACTTTGTCATCTGGAGGAGCTGGCGTAATATTTTACACTAAATTGTGCTTTGGACTGGATGCCAACGAACAAATGACAGCATGGTGTGGACTCATTTATCATCTCCCCTTCACCAGCACCCACCCCCAACGTGTACACACACACACACACACACACACACACACACACACACACACACACACCAGTCACTCCCTCGATGGAAATCACAGAATGTCTCTTTATTCTATAACATAACCGGAGACCTAATACTTATGCAACTCGGATGCACGGCGACAATTAATGCAGCAGGAGGTGCGATGGTGAACTTGTGCAGAGATCAGTAAGTGATTGGAGGTCAGGTGATGGATGAGTGTTTTCTCTTGTAGTCAACAGAGAGTTCTACAGGGGCACTGACAGTAAACAGTCTTGATCCTAATGAAGTAATTGATATACCTGGAGGAGGTGTGTATTAAAAACGTTGTATTAAAGGGTCTTTGTTGATTAAGTTGATATCGTGTGGGTGTTTCTTCTGCTTTTTTTAGTTATTGAGGGGGGGAAACTCATTATGGTTTCGTCTTACGTTGTTTTGTTATGTCTTTCTTCCCCATATGCATTAGCTCGCATGTCATGTTACACCCTGTTTACTGTCACTGCAGGGAAATGACCTACAATGTGACCTCATAAGCTTCAGTTAACAGATCCTATGTTGATAATTTAAAGGTGTGTTTGATCAATAAGACAAATAAATAAGTCTTGTTTAACCAGATGACGTTGAGGATGATTCACATACATAACAAGGAAGTCATGATCGAAACACTTTGGTCTGTGCATTAGTCAAATGAATATGGAAAACCGAAGTACTACAAACGAACTCATGAATATTTGTTTATTTGGTCATTTGGGGGAAAAGAGCTGAGAACCCAACACTGAGACACTTGACATTCAGGATCATTAGCCTTCATTCATACTCATGTTACTTTACGGACGCTCAGTAAATCTCCAATTTTCAGTTTTCTTTTGTTTTGTTCTCCACCAACTCCTGTCGGGAATATCTGGGTCAAACTAGTTGATAACTTTGTTTTGGAGGCCTACAATTTGTTTTTTCAATTTGTTTTTGCTTAACATAATTTGCAGTAACATGAGCAGCAAAGACACAACTACGTTAATCTCTGTTGTGAAAGTAGATGCAAAAAAAAGACGTATATATCCCGACACCTGGACAAATGAACCTAATATAGCTCAATAGATTCAAACCTCAAATAAAAGCATTCTGCTATTTGTTTTGTATCTGCTGTAAATTACTGCTCATCCATATCTTGAATCTTCAACTCTGAACTAACTAATTGTAAAATACAATGGAGTTTCCTTCTAAAGGGGAGTTTAGCCCTTTAGGGGTGAAAATGTTGTAAAGGTGCGGTCAGGGTTGACTCTCTCTGATCAGAGTTAAAGATATATATTATATATACACACAGTATATTTCTGAATATCTCAGCCCCCTCAGTACTTAAAGCATCAGAAAGGCACAAGGCCATTTGTAATAGCTCGCAGATGAAATGTTGCAGGTGCACGGGCTCGACTGTGGTAAGTGCTGTATATTATAAAACGCATCTTTGACCTTCCGGTGCTCCACACTCACCTCTAATGAAACAGGCTGTTTCGGGGGTCATAAACTTAACCATAGCATTAGCGAACCACTTATGCAATTGGCAGGCCACTGTTGCTGCACTCTCTTATACCAGCAGCACAAAATGTATATGTGAAGTAGGGGTAGTAATATCTGTGGATTTTGGAATGGTTTGTTTTTCCAGAAGCAGGATTGCGAGTAATTGTTGGTGACGGTGTTCGTGGAAATTCGCCAGAACCATCATGACCTAATAGCAGCTGATTGCTGTTTAAAAAAAAAAAAAAAAAAAGGAAATCTTCGTGCTCATAGCGTGACGTTGGCATGAGGGTTTTAATGTTGTTATTATCAACAGATTTAATTTGGTGCCACAATGAGAATCCACATGCACATATCTGCTCTGACATGCCCTGAACTGAAAAGTCTATTTTCTCTGTATACACATTACATCCTTCGAGAGAAGCTTTTGTCTTCACTATCCAGCTGCTAAAAAATTCCTTAGCGGTAGAAAGTGGCCCGAGGATAATTATGTAAAGTAGAGGTAAGAAGATGAAAATGTGCTAAGGGTTTAATTATCACTGGAAATGAACTTCACATTGCACAAAGGCAACAAAGACGAGGCACTTATGAGACACAGATTTGATAATGTGCCTTTTAAATGCAGCTCCCTGTGTCTGGCACATCTTGAGGTCGCACAAAAGCCTTATTTATTGGCGTCGCTTATTAGCGTGTGCAAGCAAGAGGTTGCAGAGAAGCGGCAGCATGATTCAAAGTGTTACTAGAGACGACAGCAATCCCTTTCCAATTTGGAGAATGGTGTTTTCGTGAACCTCTGCACATTACTGTTAAAAGGTATTATTGCGTTTGCTGCACATGCAAATTGGAGCCGCAGTAAATATCCAACCCCTGCACACATACAGCGGAGGGTTATTTTATCGATGCACGCATTTACTCCGGGAGAATTCGTGCCATAAAATATGCATGCATGAATTTCCAGGATGAGGAGTGAGCAGGAGTGTGAGGATTCATTGATATTTTTCTCAGGCTGGCAAAAAAACCTTCTAGACCCCCCCGCACCCTGGTGACCTGCTCTTTAATACATGCTGTATACACACGCTTGCGCTTGTACGCACATACACACACACATTTGCCTAAACCTTTTATTGCACTTAACTGTGCCTCTGCGTGTGGTGCGTTTGTCAGCGGTGCTCTTACACGTCATCATTTGTCTTGCATCCTGACAACCATTCAATCAAACACTGGCTTCAGGGATCGAGCCGGAACTCTTCTCCACAGGGATGACTGTTACCATGGTAACTGCGGAGGTGTGCGACCCACCAACAAGCCAGAGAATGCAGTGTTGTCTTGTTTTTGTTTTGTTTTTTTGTCCACTGTGAAAACATCAACTTTGTGTTAGTTCATCTGTCTCTCCCCATTTCTTTCTATCTGTTTTTTTCCCCCCATGAGCAGGATTGCATGTACCTGTCTCTCTCTCTCACACACACACACTCACACTCGCACAAGCGCACACACGCACACAATCCTGGGGCTTGTGGGTAATTGTGATGTGTCACAGGTGTGTCAGAGTACAAGCTCTCTCCCATCACTTTTCAGCCTGGAAAAGCTCCACACTAGTTATCCAGCAGAGGCTGTAGAATCTGCCGCAGCACCACATCCACACGGAGCGGAGCAACACAGCGATAATATTTGATTACCGTTAAAAACCTGCCATAAATGTACACTGTCGTAAAATGAAAGCTGAAAAGATGCTCAAGACGAGTGCATGTGCTTTAATAAATGTGAATTCATCATTAAAGATGAAGCCATCGTTGAAGGTAGTTGCAGATAATGAGACTTTATAGGTTTTACTTTGGTACATTATTATGTGTAACATCATAATTTAGCATATTAGCATTTGCGATATAGGACGAGGCATATTGCACAGCTAGGACTGATGGGAAAGTTATACTAATTACAAACTGGAGCCAAATCATCTTGTTCGCCCCCTGGTGGCTGGCCGCAGTATAGGACAGAAACCCTGTCAACCTACATGTTAAATACATTTTCCTCAAACATGGCTTCTGTCACTTCAATCAGTTGTTATTGCACTGATGTTTGCTCAAGACCTCCTGGTAAGTTTGGTTTTGATTATTAATTAGATGTTATCAAAGTGGGCTGAAATGTCATGAAATGTGTCGGCGGGACCTCAACATCACGGCTCCACCCCCTTATTGCTACTGCTCCGGCTCCAAATAACATCAACATCAAAAGACGGCAGCTCCTGTATCTGGGATAGTTTACTTTCAATGTCTTCAAATCAAATGTTTGGCCTGATGGTGGCGCTAGATGCAAAATCGTGGGAAGTACTACAATTCATCCTGAGGGGAACATGAATGTGTGCAGGAATCTATTTAACGGTCATTGAGACAAATGCCAGCTTCGTGGTGTTAAAGTCAGGGGATCAATCATTAGGAGTTATCCTCTGGGAACCGTGAATGTCTGGAGCAGATTTCATGGCTGTTAAGATATTTCAGGCTGAGCAACCAACCTACAGTGTCTAGAGAAATGCTGCTAGTGTTGAAAAATTAAAAATTTGACAGGAAATTGATTAAAATTGAGTTAAAAAACCCATTTCTATGCTAGTACTGTAATTATTCTTTCAAAGTTGCATTCCTCTCTCTGCAATCAATTGCCTGAGAACCCTTCCCAGTGCTGTAGTGAGAATCTCGGCTGCCCCGCAGCAGAAATCATGCAGCATGTCTTACATGGCGCCTACTCGCTATTTTCTCTTGACATCCTCTTTCCTCTGTGAGTAATTAAAGAGAGGGTTTGGGCACCGACAGTGACAGGAGGTCTGCTGAGATAGCCAGTGGTCTAATTAGAACCACATATCTCCATTCTACTTTAAAAACACTAGTCACCTCTGCTTTCACGCCAGCTGTGATTTAAGCATCCTGCTGCAAAATGTGTGTTTAATGAAAGGCTTTTTGCTGCAGGAGTGTTACGGTGCCGAACGGCAAAACAGAACAACACTCAGGAGAATTAAGGTGTTGTTCTTATTTTTTCACTTCAGAGTTATGTCTGAAATTATGATTAATCACCTCAGAAGAAGAGACACGTGGAAAACAAGCCGCACCTCAGTCTGAACCCGCAGACAGCGAAAAAGAAATGTGGAACGACATATGGTCAGCGCTCACAGGGATGCTGGTTCATCAACATTGTGATGTTCCGTGTGGCATGTAGCTGATAAAATATTAACCAGAGAGAATATTTATGCATGGGTTTTCATTTATACCCGACAGGCCTCTGTTGTCAAGGAAGTGCTATGAACTGAGTCATTACGCCAGAGGATCATGTTTATTCAGCTCGCCTCCGTATTATTCCTCATTCACAGCCCCAACAGTGCCCTGTGCTCGTTCACGTCGAACGCCGTTACAGCCAACTGCCAATCTGCACTCCGCTGTGCAGGGCTTGCCTTCTGACAAATGGCCTGGAGGAGAGGTCCAAGGAGAGTCCTGTCAGAGGCAGTCAGCCCTGTGATGCTGCAGCAATCTGAGCAGATATGGGGGGAAGGGAGAGCCGCAAGCAGGGAGGAAGGCGGGAGGGAGAGAAGATGTCCACGGAATATATACATGTGTGGATCCTTAAAAAGTTCTATAACAGGCACAAACTTTTGAAGGTTCAGTCTCTGATGCAGACGATCGATTTATGTCCAAAGTTCCTTCGACACGATACTGACGAAGATGGGGATGAAAATGTTTCCCAAAAAAAAAGATCCTTGGAATAGATGCCGCAATCAATGCACACGGCTGCAACAAGAGGAAGCGATAGTGATTATCACAGCTCACCCTGGACACGCTTTGGGGTTAACCAGTGTGCAATTGAAAAGCCGTCCACAGCAGCTTTGATTTACAGTTTTATTGGCTGATTATTCCGGTGAAAACTGCTGAGTCTGGTTATGATCCAACGCAGAGGAGGAGAGGGAGGAGTTTTACATGGAGACACGGTGCTCGACACAAGGGGACTGAAGTCTCTAATAATCCCATAACATCAATAACACAGATGCATCACCAGTGCAGTATTTTATACCAGAAGAATTAAAGCGTAAGAGGCTTTGGATGCTGCCGCCAAGAAGAAAAACAGCACGTACGGGCAATTTGTTTAATTTACTGACCTGATGTTAAATGTCAAATGATGACACGGAAAAAATGCAGCTGAGGATTTAAACCGCAGTTCAAAAATTAATATTCAGAGCGGCATAGCATGTTAGAACACAGTGGTGGAGAGGGATTAAGTAAATTTACTCAAGTACTGTACAATTTTGAATTCTAATTTTACTGTTACTAGTTTTTGACATACAAATATATACAAAGCCTCTAAAAACTAACATGAAAATCAACCTACAGAAAAGTATTTAGAGATTATTCCTGTGACGAACACTGACGACTGACACGTCAATTTAACATGTATTAAAAAAGCAATGAAATAAATTAACTGACGTTCCTAATCGAAATATAAAAATAAAAAATTGTGCAGAAACTTACACTGATTCGAGTAATAATTTTAAAAATACACTGTATTTTAGAGGTAGATATGTTACATTATGTATTAATTTATCATATGGTGCTAATACTTTGCAGTAGTGACAATTTATTTTTTACTTAAAACATAAGCGTATACAATTGCAGAAAAATGTGACTTAAAAGTTAATGAATCTGTAGCAATAATAGAAAAACTTACTTGGGGCCGTTCTGAGTAGTTTTATATTTGAAACATAACTGCTGATTATGTACTTTTACATGAAGTACTTGTACTTGTACCCTAACATTTTAAAAGTGTAGGAATACAATTTTAACTGATCTGCTTTTTTTTTTATTGTGGCTGAAATTTATTGAAAACTTGCACAAAGTCATAAATGTTTTGGACTTTTTGTCTTCTCATATTCTCCTTGGTAACAGAATGTCGTCCTTCTTCTGGCCCAAGTCTCTGCTGTTAATGTGTCCTTGAAAAGACCAGTGGCTCAGACACGTCCCCCTTTAGAAGCCGAAGAAGGTTAATGTCCCTTCAGCTCAGTTTTAATCATTCATTAACAAAGATAGAGGAAGCAACTCATGGAAAAAGATCCAAGTTGAGTTTTAGTGAAGTAAAGGTCAGCACAGTAGCATCAGCACACTCTTGTTTGTGTATTTTCCCAACAATAAATCATATTCATTCAACTTACTTTCACTCCACAGTTTCCCCCTTGGTCATCTAAGTGCTCTACCCTGCAGAGGCTGCGCCCTGAGGGGGGACCGCCCCCCGGTTTGAGAACCACTGAGGAGGACAGAATCCCCGCCGGGCAGAGACAGAGTTGGAAAGTCATGCAGAAGTGAATGTCTCCCCTGGGAATCAAAGGCCTGCCAGGGAGAAAGAATTTACAAAACAATTTTGGGGACATTTCTGCTTCATCACATGAAGCTCGGTGAAAGGAGCGGACAGGGGGCGCTGGCACGTCCTACAGCAAGGACTCACATTTAAATCTATAATGTGCTGAGTACAGTGCTTTTCACCTCAACACTGCTGCTCCACCCTGATATTGCGCATTATGAATCATTTCATTGTAAACATCCTGGAGTAGTGCTCCAAATTCCAGATTTGGTTCAACAGCCTGGAGTGGTTTGTGCGTTGGAAGCTCTGCCGTGGTGCAGAATACAACTGAATCTATTCTGGTGGGAGGAGGAAAACAAACCCACATTCACTTGCAGTGCTATCACAGTCAGTGTTTAATAATGTGAACAAGGGAGGAGAGGTAATACATGTTTAAATCCCCCCTCTTCCCCTCAAACAAACGTGTAAGTACACAGGGACGTGTGCACATGAACGCTCGAGCACCCCTCGTGGCACGAGCCGCAGCTCAATGACAGGAGGATGTCTCACTCCGGGGGTGCGGTATTGCATTGTCAGAGTTGTGTGACAGATATTAATGTCATGGTGGAACATGATAGATGGAATTTCTTTTTTGATGTTGCTCTCTATCTCCGGCTCTGTCTCCCCGAGCCTGGCACGCAGCAGACAGGCCTTTAATGAGCTCTGGAAGCATCCATTTCCGCTGACAGCCTTTCCTCGGCGGCCTCTTTGCCTAAAAACGGTCTGACGGGCGCTGACTGCCTGGGAGACGTGAGGAAGTCTGTGACAGAACACCCAGATGTCTTGTACCCAACAACGGGAAACTTGTAGTAAATGAGGGCGGCTTTTTATTTGCTCTGATAATGAAAGACAGACCTGCATTTTGATTTTAACCCACTAGTGCAGTGCCTGTTCTAAACCTACTCAGCAGCTACTTCAGAAATAACTTCCATTTTGAGTCTTCCTCAAACTGTAATACAACATACTGTCACTTTTTAAATTGTTCATGTGCTGGACGATGTGTGCAGAGCTTTTTGTAAACAGTTTATGAAGCAGGGTGAAGGTAAAAATCTTTGTGCTCATCCTACCTGGTTTATCTGCAATGGAGATTTTAAAGTTTTCCATGTGGAGATGGAATGAAACTAAATTTGCTTCATTTCTGTTTATGTTTGTGGTTTATATACAAGTTTGAATGATAACTGACGGTATTGTGTCGACTATTCCAGAGGTCTGTTGAGCGAGTGACACAATCTTCCGACCCAAGTTGGCAACTTTTCAAATTAAAAGCTCTGTAACTCACCTTGATATAAAGTATTGTATCATCAAAATGAATGTGAGCAAAATGGGCTGTAGAACCAGCACATAGCCTGTATCCTGCGTCATTTTTCATTACATCATCTTGGTTGAAGTTCAAGCTTCTGAGATGAAAGAGCTCCGATTAAAATATAATGACACGATGAAAAAAAACGACGCCACCTCTTCATTAATTAGACGCAGACGACAACCTCGGTATAAGCGTCATCATGTTTATCCTAATTTCTGTCTCCTCTCTTGCTCTTTCCATCGCCCGTGATATTGATGGTGCAATATGTTTATGACACCATTCCCTCTATTATTCATGCCAGAGAAAACTGTGAAACCGCTGTGTGATAGACAGCGGTATTAATCAGTTCTTAATAAGTGTTGTCTGTGCTGATTACATGTCTGTTATATGAAAATGATCACTGATAAGAGAAAAATGAAATGAGTCTGCTACTGAGTGGGACCTGCATTAATTCTAAATATACAGTATATCGAGCACAGTTTAAAGTTATTCACTGGGTTTGCAAAAAAAAAAGTGTTTACTCAGGTGATTAAGTCTTGCAGAGAAATATATAGTGTGCATAGTGTTTGTATATTTCTGGCTGTGAAGCTTTAATTTCACAATGTAAGCAAAAAAACTAGATTCTCTCAAAGAGAAAGAAATCAAAAGGTTAGAACATACTCGTCATTTCCACATTTTAATGAGACATAAAGAGAAGTTTTTGAATTTTTTTGTTTTGCACGTAAAACTACTGATGCCAGTGTATTACTGGACTTCATAGACAGCATCCTTATTCTTCCTGTATATACCAAAGCAGCAGTTTCTCACCTCCTGCCTGTGCTGCTGCAGTTCTACAGTTAAACCAACCTGACACCTAGTGGTAGAATCAGTCACCAGCTTCTGTATTGCACGGAATTTCTTTTCTTTTACCTCAAGGTTCTTTATTGATCCCAGGAAGGAAGTTGTCCTCTTGTCCTCCATCCTCCTGGGTGGTCATAGGTCAGGATTAATTACAGGACAGCTCCCCCAAGTGGCTGAGGGAATCCAGAGTGTTTTCGAAGGACAAATCAGCTGGGCTCAAGGACGCAGCGACCTGAACCGTGGTCCTGTGAAGAACAAATCCCCTCCTGTAATCCAGCTCAGGCTATTTCAGCTAAATGAATGGAAATTAACCTCTGCTACTGCTTTGAGCATCTATTTTAAATATTAACTGTGGTGTAAAGGTGTCCATCATCCAGCATTTTGTTAATGGATGAAAGTGGAGACAAAAAGTGTGTTGAGAGGGTGAGTTAGAGTTTGGAGTTGGAGTTTACCTGATGGATGTCCCCCATGGTGCTCCGGTTTGCTCTTTGCTCCCACAGTTCGAAGACATGGAGGATGGATGACCTGGAATCAATAAACTGGAATTAATAATCTATCAATGGAGCAAAGACAGTTAAAAGTATTACAGATGCCTGGAATTTAAAAAGACGATGGTTGTGCATCAGTTTTAAGATGCAAATGTCAATGAAAGGTAGAGACGGGGATAAAATGAATATATAAATATATCTAAGGTTTATTCTTCTCACACCATCTTCCATGATCGGTTCTTAGAAACAGACAAAAAAATCATTCACAGATTTTTGGTTCACAAACATTACAGGACATTTTGTGAAAACCATTGAATTCAAAATAACAAAGAAAAAAAAGAATTCACACACAAAAATGTGAATTTCTGAAATTCTGGAAATGACGACGAGTCATTTACAACACAAGAGGGCGCTAGAGTTCCACTGAATTCTGGTGAGTCTCATGTGCTCCATGTTGTTCAACATAAACAAAGGAGTGTTTGAACACGTACATTATTATGGGGATTCTATAATTATACACAGTGTGGGATATTAATTATAGATTTTTCATAGTACCACGTGTTTTTGTTTTAGTGTAGTCACGATGTAGAAGAACCAAGCATCAGGAATTCCACGGCCAACCTGAGGACAGCCCTGTGCTCAGCCAAGCGTGCAACTATTTCCTTTCTGCAGGATATTAACACCTGCATATCCGTCCATCACAGGCCTCACACCTGAACAAGTGAAATCATCCACTTCCTGCGAGCGTCCTCTGCCTCACCTCTCTGCTTTATTGTTCATCTCTGATGTGTGACAGTGTGCATCCGAGAGTGTCCCTGTGCTGACGCATGATTGGCAGAAGCACCCCACTCCACCCTGCAGCGCCGTCTCATCCAGGAAGTGGGCATTTCTGCCAGGTTCCTGTCTTCCTCCCTGACCCCGCAGTCAAACATGTGCATATTTACAGGCGCTGGAGCGACAGGAGAGGCACTTTAGATTCAGATGGAGGCTGAGCTTAATGGTTGCATTGGAGGGACAGTGATATCTGTTGATTTGTGTTTGATCGTAGCAGGAAGACGAAGAGGGATGGAGATTATGAGTAAGAGAATAAGAGCATGGCAGGACTGGCAAAGGTTGTCTGAAAAATCAGCGGGTGAGGAGGAAGCAACTTAGTAACACAGCTCTGTTGTTTTGTTTTCCACATTCGAAGAATCGTGTGGAGAGCCTGGCTGAGTTGCACAGTTATTCCAAGCATTAATGGTGTCGGTTAATAATCCAGAAATCCAGTTACAGCCCCTAAATTGAGCATCAAGTCTCTTTGTATCTGTGGACCACTTTTTTTTTTTCCTTTGCCCCAGAACCAAAGGTGGGTCCATCCTCTTGTTCCTCACCCGAGGAGGAGAGAGAAAGGAAAAGGGCCCGGGTGCAGGAGGGTAAATATTTGTTTTGTGGTCTCAGTGTTCAGCTCCGGCCCTCTGTGTGCCTCTTAAGAAAACTTTCTCCCGCACGGGAGCAACCAAAGCAAACACTCCCACATCACGCCGTCTGGCTCGCCGTGGACCCTCGCGTGTTTGTTTGTTCAGAGGGCCGCCATGACAGACGGAGGAACGCTGGGACGGGAGAAAACTGATGAAGGAGAGAGGCAGAGAATGAGATTTTAAGAGCAATAGGCGGAGGAGGAGGTCGAGCTGAGACAGAGGAGTGATGGAGGACTACATCACAGATGGTGCGCTTGTCCTATTCCCAAAAGCTCTGGTCTCCACAGACATGGGTCAAACAGTATTTAAGAATAATTCTCAGTTTATGCTGTATTCAGCTCAGTGTGAGTAAAAGATGGAATGTACCACAAAGAACATCGATATCAACAACAACAGGAAAGTGTTTGAGAAAGTTAGGGGCGCTTTCCTCTTGCAGTATTTTTTAGGGTCCTTGTTTTTTGGGGAAATCGCATTCAAGATGCTCACTGTCGGTGGACACATCTTATAAAACTGATAAATTGACTGCAGCAAATTCAGGAGAGTTTTAGGTGTCATACTTTGTTTTTAAGCTTTTGATACAAATGATTTTGATAAAACAAGTATTTTAAGGCAACTATCCATCTGTTTGTCTGTGTGTGTGTGTGTGTGTGTGTGTGGGAGTGTGTGTCTGACCCCCCCTCCTCTCCTAGGCTCAGGCCCATTTTGTTGTGTGTGCGGGGAGCAGGGGAGTTTGAAGGAGCAGATCAGAGGACGCTGTAGAGGCTCACTGAGCACTGGGGTGAGATTAGCTCCCTCACAGAGGAATCAAGCTGACCTGGGAGGCATGCCATCAGAAGGACAGATGGATGAGAACTATTGACCCGCTGACCTGCATCAGATTCTCACTAACTCATGCTAATTCGCATGCAAATGGGTACAAATACCCGCTCTGACTTTTTTGTCTCCGTGTCGATTCCGTCCCCTGCTTCTCTCCTTTTTTAACCACTTTCGCTCATATTCCACAAAACACACTCTGCAAATGTGAGTACACATCCAGTGCAGTGCCACATAAACACACACAAACACACACATACACACACACACACACACAGCAACATACAAACACATTCTCCCTTGTGGCGTGCCCTCATGGTGGTCTGTTGCACTTCTAAAGGCTTAATCTGTCGGTCCCACCTCCCTGGTTAAGAGAACAAAGGCCCCTCTCCCCTGACACAAAGGGAGCTCACACACCCCTACACACACGTCCGACTCCAGCCCCAGACGGACCACCCATCCTTGAAGACCATTGCCTCGCACAGAGCGCGGCTGTGTATCAATGACCAAGAGTGTCAAGGAACTCTACTTATGTCGTTCAAGGTATTAAAGTCTCTTCTACCATTTCTTTCCCAGAGTGGGCAGTTCACACACTCTTTGGGGGCATTTTGTTTGTGTGGTAGAAAAGGCGATCAAGGGACACCATGTCGAGGAGTCCCTGGCAGGCTTTGATCCGAAGGTCTGCGGGGATACAAGGTCTCTGCGGTGGAGAGATTAGAGTGTCTCACCACTGAACACAATTATTACCATTCTTGGGAAGAAAAGGATGGAATAGGCAGTTCTTTAAAGAGCAACAACTCACGACAACCACTTTAAAAGGTCAATGGAAGCTGTTGTGGAAGATATTAGTCATTCTTCAAATGATGAAGTTTGCATCGTGCTGCCAATAACAGACTTGTCACTTTCGGTGTTAATTCAGTTTCCCCTTGTGGTATTTTCTGTGTGGGCTGATGTCACTGCCAAACAGCACTGTTGTTTTATTCAGTAAAACGACAGCCAGAACAAAACTTACATTTTATTTTAAAACTGCATATCATCAAAAAGTTAATAAATTGTTGATATGAAATGTTACTGTGATTCTTTACAAACAATATCTGTTGTAGCATTTCCGAACACGATGTTTACAAAGGCTAACATATCTTGTTTAGGCTAACGTAACAACAGCTGGAAGCTGGTTGATGACAACAATAGAAGGCTGAATAGAACAGTGACTTTTTAAATTAATATTTTCACACAAGCTGCCAAAGTTTTCAGACATAAACTCTGGAAAATGTCCAGGAAATAATAACCGACCAAGTTTGTTTCAGACGAGACCAAAACAACAGGAAAATGTCGGGAACACTCAGACGAGAGGTGGCACCAAAACATGTGTCTTTATAATAATCTTTACGTTAATTAACAGGTTCAGTTTGAAGGATTCAGTGACATCTTCACATGTGAACGTAGCCAAATGGACTCACGTATGGTTTACTGCTAGCCCATTGATTTAACTACATGGAGGTGTGTAAGAGTGAGATGCATCGTACACAAAAATAGTGCAGTACACAAAACTCTCACAAAACAATTATTTTTTGTTCAAATAAAAGTACAACATTGAGATGTTGACTGGTAGAATGTGCTGCCTTTGGAAAGTGCTAAACTAGCATTTCCCAGCCTTTGTGCAAGGCTCAAGCCAACCAGGTGCTCGTTGTAGCCACGTGAGAGTTGTATTAATCCTCTCATTTCCCCCGTAGCATGAAAGCAAATAAGTCGATTAAACGTTGAATCAATGTCACCTTGCTTTCTGGACCAGATTATAAAAATGCACATTTGGGAACCAGCTATATTTTGTATTTTAGCACTGTAACTATATCGGCTTGGACATTTAATCAGATTTAAACTTTACTTCTCGATGCAAATGTTTAACTTCACTTCAGTGCAGCACTTGAGGTGTTCATGTCCCACTAAACATCTATGTTGATTAGTTTCTCCCTTAATAAAAGTAACAATATTCTTTACACATCAATTATATTTTTTCCACACATTTAAATGTTTAAGTATTTCTGTAACTAGAAGAAATAACTGCCTGACTTGGACAAAGGGTGCACTTTAGCTTTAAGGCTCCATCCAGAATCCAGTTATTTCTGGAAGTCCGTGTGTGTCTTAATGATTGAACCAACCTTCCTCCCAGGCTGGTTATTCCCCGATGGATCCCACCAGTGTGTGCCATCAGCCTTACTGCTCCATTGGCTGAGTAACTGCATTTGTTTGAGCTGAGCTTTCTTCTCGTTTACTCACAGCCTCCGCCGCGTTGCCAGCCAGATCTCCATAATCCGCAAACAATTATCATATTTGCCTCAGTGGACGACTCAGGTTTTTGTTTACTGATTCAAAATTAACAATTTACACAGCTGGCTTTGTAGCGAACACCTTTCTTTGCTGGCAGTCGTCCATCTGGAAGCAGAACAACGGGGGTTGATGTTTGTGGTGATAAAAAATAAAGCAGACATACACAAATAAGTCTTTGACAAACTTGGGGAATATTGTTATTTTTTTTTTCTTTTAATAAGGTTTGAAATTTCATGGATATGATGGTAAACACTCGACTAGAGTTTTGATCAGTGCAAAGTTATTACAACCATGTGTTGGATTGAATTAGAAAAACTGACTTTATGTGATTGACGAGTGTTTTTTTTATTTATTTCACAGCTACTTTACTTTAACAAATATATAACGTACACAGAACTTTCCCATCGAAAAGCATCTAGTTGTGAGTATCCAGAATTTCAGCTGAGGCCTCTAAAGCAATTTCTCGGGGTTGTGATTGACATGAAAACAACATATTAAATACATGGAAAGAAAATATACATTAAATCATAATGCTTATCATATAATTTATTGTTCACTAATAATTCCTTATCTATCATAATGTGTGGAACTTTTAAAACTTTTAATCCAATTAAAAGAAAAGAGCCATATGTATAAAAATCAATAAAGTGGATTATTATGATCACACAAACTATTTATAAAATCCAATGTGATTAAATTACCTGATTTGATATAAAATAACGCACTTAATGTTTAGAGTTAAATCAAAATCACTCCCAAGTTGACTAAATAAAAAGATACTCTACTCTGAAACTGGAACAGAGTACTGAATGTTTGCGAATGACCAAATGAGAATAAATCCTGTTGGTTGTACATCAACATATTTCCATGTAGGTTATTTAAATTCACTGGAATTCCTAATTCTGTAAAACGTCTGCCATCTAAAGACCAAAACAAACGGTAAATGTATTTACCAATGTTGTTTGTCCAACTGTGAGAGGCACAGGAAGGATTTGGATTTCTGGATGTTATTGGGCAACAAGTATGAGATTGCCAGCTATGCCGATTGTGCCAAGTCATAAATCTGGCATTCGGCTCCCCTGCATCAAGCAGCAGATCTGTTGCTCATGCTTTGAGATTATGTAAAAACATGCACTCACTCGGGTCTACTGGGCTGAAGTCAGGGAGAGGAGGAAGGAGACGTGTGGAGAGGAGGCGAGGAAAAAAAACGAGAGGAGGAAGCAGTGAGAACTGAGAAAATTAGAGGACAAGAAAATGAGACAGCATGAACAACACTAAGCAATAAGCAATTATTAGTGGAACTATTGACCCATTCCACTCTCTCACCTCTCTATCTTCCTTATGCAAATGGAAAACACTCACTTTTTTACACATGAACACTCAGGCCTCCTTTCCTGTTGCTGCGAGGCTAAGCTCCGGTGAGTCACAGCGAGGTCGGCCTGGTAATTGCAACAGAGAACTCATTCACCCTGAAGTGTTCATGACTGGTCATTTTAAATGACCACCAGCGTCTCTGATTCACAAACATTTCCTCCATCGTCTAATCCGGAGCTTTGCTCAGGTCTCTGCTTGTTGATCAGGTCGACAGTGTCGCTGCTCTCAACTTCATCTCCTCACCATGCCCTGTTTTTCAGATTGAGATGTCCGCAGCAGTATGTGAAGCTCTGTTATTCTTTATTGGTGGGGATATTTACGGAGATGTTCACATCAACCTCATGTTTCGTAAATGGAGACGAGTAATGAGGGTTGGCTGCTCTCCCCCCGCTGTGTTCTCAACTTATTTTCTACCATCTCTTGCTCGCATTAAGGTCTGTTAAATATGAAGCTACAATCACTTAGCCTAAAGAGGCCAAGAAATAGTCCAAAAACATCCCCTTTGAAAAACTACAATTTATTTAAAAGTCATTTTTGAACAGAAGTTAGACTTGAAATGTTAATTTGTGAGTTTTAGAGGTGGTTCAAATTTAACAGACTGATGTTAAACAATACTCCAACATGCTGTCCCACCACTAAAGGAAGAAATGCCCTGAAACGATCTTAAAAAATAATAAACCCAATCCAACTCAGCCCATGTCACACAGTAGTCGATTTCAGACATGACCTGGCGGAGGATTGGGTCCGGACTTAACCCGCAGTTTGCCTTTCACACATGCACAACACAGCAGGAGGTTCTCTGTGCAAACGTGTTCACAACAGCAACAAATCCTCTGCATTATTCAGACGAGGTGCAACAGACAGAGGCAGGAAGCGACGGATCAACTCCGCTCACGATCACGGGACTCAAGCATTTCATTGCCAGCAACTGCTAAATGTAATTGTTGTGCATATGACAATAAACCCTTGAATCTTGAATCACGTGATTTCCTTTACAACACAGAGACACCAGTGTCGCTCTTATCACCACAAACTCTCAGAACATCTGCGTCCATGTTTTGTTTATGACATCGCTTTTTCACCGGGAGATACTGTATGTCTTTTTTTTTTTCATTTTTGCGTCTGTCTGTTAGAAGCGTCTTCAACCCCCCCCCACTCGCTAGCAGTTGAAATATGGAGGATCTGCAGAGTTCTGAAAGCAGCTTATGAATCCCTCTGCAGAGAGGGCATCCAAAAGTGTGCATGGGGCACCACTGGCATTACAAGCACAGCTTTTAAACTGTTTCCTGACCAGCATCCTCATGGTCCAACAACAGTGATGGCAGGAGTCCTCTTCACAGGGAAGGAGCCAATTCAACAAAATTAACACTAAAGGGAAGCTTCTACCATGTGTTTGTGATGACATTTTGCTGTAGATAAGAAAATCATATGATGGTTTTAGCGTCGTTGGTTGTTTTTTTGATGGATCTGTGTGTTTTATTTCTGTGAACACAGAAATGAAATCTTATTATCTGACTCTCGACAACTTCACATACACACAGTATTGTCCAAAATGCCAACATGTGCATAATAAGCTTTATGTTTGGTTTGACACTGCAGGAAAAGATTTGCAGTTCTGTGGATAAATAACAGTTTTAAATAGGCTACTGAAGATTCATGCTGTTTACCATGACTTTCATCCCACACACCGATTCTTGGCTGAGTCTGCACCCTGAGAGATTGGAAGATTGATTACGGAGGCCGGTGTGGGTGTCTCGTGTAAATACATGCTTGTCTTCATCGTCAGCGGCCATTCCTCAACCCAAACCAATGAGCCAGTCTTTCCAGGAACGCAGTATGTTATTATTCTGGTGCAATTGCAGGGTTTTCATGTTTTCCCTTGTTGCTTTGCAGGATGAAACGAGGTGACACTGACATCTCTGTGTCCTCTAAATCCGTCCACACAACTCCAGTTCCCTCTAAAAATGGACTGTTGTTTGTGCGTGTAGCGTTCATTGTCTAAAAGACCAAATCATGTAGTTTGAAAGTTAAAAACACTGTGATGCTGCTCTGATAGACTCTAAACAGGCTGAAACTCAAGAAAACATCTGAAGCTTTGATTTGTCTTGTGATCCGTGAAACTTATGAAAATTAAATGCTGAGGGAATTCATAAAAAGATGAATTAAATTAAATATGATTCGTCTGAAATTTCAAACACTTATTGAATTAAAACTATTTTTACTTGATGACAGCAGAAGTTTTAAAGATAAGAAGAAAATATAAAAGCTTGTAGGTTTCTGAAGAAACGCTTTGGATTTGGGTTTAGTGCTCACAGCTTTAATAAGCAAGAGGCATAATAATAAGTGTAACAGCTTAAAACCCATATTAAGAAGATTATTTGTAATTTTCTCATAAACAAACTTCCTCCCTTCGGTGTTGATGGCAGGTATGCATTAGCCTTGAGGGATGTTTGTGACACTCGATCTGCAGGACAGCTTGTTCTTTATGAGCTGGAACAAAGTCGTTTCACAGGTAATGACTTGGTTGGACTCGGTCTTAAAATACAAGACATCAATGATTTGTCTGCGACCACAGATACTATCACGATGAGACATGATTTCTTGTAACGTATACACCACCAAGTGCTAACAAAACTTAGAGGAATTGCTTCCTGACAGCTCATTGCTAATGTAATGCAATACTGCAGACGTAATGCGAATAAAGATGTAAGAGTTGCTGCTGTTGCTCTAAACTCTCATAATCTATTTTATCATCTCACGTTCACGTAAAATAGAGAACAAGTAAGCCTTCCGAGCTAATGTCTGCAGCTGCCTGTAGCTGTTGTCTTCACCAAGCTTGAAATAAAAGAATGATTTTTTTCCCACCTCAACTGAAAAGTCTCCGACTCATGATTCGAGTCCCTGACTTTCTCAGAGCAGCACTAATGGACAGTCTAACATCTTTAAACAATTAGCCGGTGGTTGTTGTTGGTTTTCCATTGGTTCAACATGTTTTGCAAAGTGAGTGCAAACTCTGGAACGAGATAACACAGTTAAACTGATTGAAAAATTGGCTTTGATCTACATCTATGTATTGGACATGTGACTGATGTAGAAATAAGCAAAAAAACATTTTTCTCTTGTTGACCAGGTTTAGAATGAGGATCAGTTGAGCTACGTGTTATGCAATTAAGTTTTTTCTTTAAAGTGTGCTTGGGGCCTTATATCTTTACTGAAAATGACAACTTTGTCTGAAAACGTCCGGATAATTTTAAGTTAACTCAGAAAAAAAACTATTGAAAATGATCAGGGTTTGGACTAAGGGGTTCAAAACGGAGCTTTCCCTACTGGCAACCACAATCCACATGTGGACAAAAAAGCAATTTCTGTACTGATGTCTTCCTGAAGGGATGTAAGGTTGGTGAATATTTTTTTTTTTACATTAGAATATCTGAATCACAGTCTGATAAATGTCCTTCACATAAGCTGAGTTTTACACTTTTTTTTATCCACATAGAAGGTTTTGAGTAACAACCATAAATAAATTATCTTCCTGCCTTTGTTTAAAGCCATAAATTGAATAAGCGGTGCTACTTCAGCAGTCAGAATAGTGCTGATACCACAGTCAAACAAAGTATAGGTGTGACTAGAGGGCAGTCTTTGCCTTTGTCAGGCGGTGGCAAGCTGGACTGTGTGTGTTCCAGTGATTTATTCAGCTCCCCTGCTGAATGCCATGTAGTGGCTGGACACCCCGCTGGCCGCAATGACAGGCTCCATAGCAATCTGCCAGACACACAGCAGGACAAGACAAGCTCCCAGCTTCTGGTCTGTGTCTGGAGCTGCATATCCATCCCATTTCCTTTCCCTCCAACATCATCACTCTCTCGCTCCAACTCATTCTCCTACTTTGATTCAGCATCTGCACCTTTTTTCAGTTTGTGGTCACAGAGATGCAAAGATTGCAGTTTTTAAACAGAGATAAATCAAGTGTGTTTAGTGCTAGTTTTAGCACCAACTTCTAAATAATGACTAATTTATTTTCTGTTGTTTAAAGGTTTACTGATTGAAACGCAGCAGGACAGACAGCTCTGGATTTTAAATTCTGCACCATGAGGTAATGAACAAGAGAAATCTGGTGTTATTTTAATGACATGATATAGGAACAATATAAATTGTGACCAAATGATCAATATTATAAATATATTCATATATATATATTATTATAAGATATCATCTTTTCCCCTGCTCTTGAATATGAGGTAATGCAGCATCACATTAGGGTGAAGGACATCTTCTCTGATTAAAGCATAATTTAAAAAAATAAGTGTGAAAAAATATAGAGCGCTCTTTATAACAACAGAATATAAAAAAGGCAATCAATTTCATAAACAGTCTGTCCGCTGACACGTTCATCCTGTTCGACTGCATGAGTTTCACCATGGAAAACATAACGCCGGCGCTTTGGCTCTGCTCCGGCGCATTTCCCTTCCCCATTCTCTCCACTCAGCCGGCCATCACTCTCCAACGACAGATCAATCCCCGCGACCATATGTGGTGATGTCATTTTCCTTGAGAGTGAGAAGGATGGGCCTGTTGTGTCCATCTGCTCCGGTTTGTTGAACATTCCAGTGCTTTAGCATTTGCATGGCTGTCAGATCCACAGTAAACACTAATCTCTGTCCAACTAAGAGAAAAATGAAGCCGGTGTGAAATAACAAATTTAGAAAAGGTAGATCTCTATCTGCTTAAAATGAGAACGTGAAGTATACGTCTTGATCTCTCGCTTATATTTGGCTTGTTTAACAAATTTGACCACCTCAAAAAACACTGAAAACTTAATTCATTACCATTAAACAAATCAACCGTTATCATCAGCAAAGAAAGAAACATTTGCTATAGATGCTAATGTAAAGTGCTGACGTGGAAACATGTTCTTGCGTCACACCAGTTCACAATGCTTCTTTTATTTGGACAACAGGCCGGGCAGCCTATATGTCACCACGTGAATCTATAAAATATGGTGAACAAACACACACACACACACACACACGCTCAAGTATCCCCTGGGATGCACCATCACAGAAACGGGACGGCCCCCGGCAACACACATCTTACACCTCCTCTCCTGCCACACGTGCCGCGGAGCAATTACCGCCATTAAACTACTCGCCACCTGTTAACTGCCATGTAAATATTCATCTGAAGCAGCGAGAGCGTTTCAGCCTCTGGCCTCCATGGAAATGACTGGTGCACTAAATCAGATCAGTGACAAGTCAATGCAGAGGGACGCGCACACGCACAAAAAAAGGTTAGTGAGCTCATGAAATGTAAATGCTGTGTTACCACGGAAAAACAAAGCGTGATGGGGGTGTTTCTCCGAAGATTTGCATGAGACATGGAAAAGGCTCGCTGCTGTTGCTATTGCTGTCGTAGTTTGGCCGGTGCCTATAAATAAACTCCACATGTATACGGATGTGTTCTTTCAGCTTGTTAACAAATTAGAATACTTTGTATTGAAAACAAAACACTCCTCTCAGATTTGAGTCTCATGTGGAAGCGTTTACCAGTCGGTGAATTAAAATGGAAATGGGAGCCATATTTGCCCGAGGATCGTCGAGTGTTTCCTGCACGTTTAGTCAATCTGGTGAAAACACAATGAAAGTTTACTTTTTTTACAATATTTGCTTTTCAATTTATTCAGGAACTATTCTCTCATGCATTTAGCAAATAAAGTTGAATTAACTCCTACTACTATTCCATCCAAGGCTAGCCTGGTTTTTCGGAATACT
Source organism: Paralichthys olivaceus (assembly GCF_024713975.1). Classification (NCBI taxonomy): domain Eukaryota; kingdom Metazoa; phylum Chordata; class Actinopteri; order Pleuronectiformes; family Paralichthyidae; genus Paralichthys; species Paralichthys olivaceus. Next base: position 15,413,287 of record NC_091111.1, read on the forward strand.
TAGTTCCTTCTAAGCATCAATGGCCTCGGTGTTCTCAACGGTACAACTACTGATTTTAGTTTTTTTTTTTTAAACTATTCTTTCACTTCATGTGAAATATTATAACATTAACCTTTAATTTAATTTAACTTAAGCACGTTGTGCTAATAAAACAACAGCGTTACACTGTAAAAATGACAGATGACCTTTATTACCTAACATACTCAGACTAAATACACTTAAAGAGCTCTACAATATATTAAAATATAATTTAAAAAAAATACAAAATACAGATGTTAAAACGGGTTAATTAAGTTGTAAGTAGAGATAGCTGGGTATTTATTAACATATTTTTTAAAAATAACTTAGCGGCTGGTGTATAAACAAATAATGAATAACAATATAGTAAATCACAGTTGTAATAATATACAATTTGTCGACGTATAAGTATGTAGTGAAAGTGAAATAATTTTGGGCAGGTACTTCGTATCAACAAACACTTCAAATCATAGGGATATATAGTGTTTTATTAACACTTATTAAAGTTTTATATACTGCTTAATAAATGAGTTATGGCAGATCCTGTTATCCTCATCTAATTTTACAGTTATCTTTTATGAGCTGGTTTTTCTGGATGTGTTTGATGCTTTTTGTTACTTCTCCATCTGTTTTCTGGAAAGGCTCAATTAAATCAAATCAATCAATCATTCCATCTTATGACTCAGTTGTCAAAACACAGACAGTAAGTCTGCTAAGTTCTTCTAATCTTCTAATTAGTCAATATGGACATGTAAAAATCTAAATCAGTGAAAACAGATCATGGGCAGGGAGATGTTGACAGGTAATCTGATCCTCTACCCAGAGTCTGTCATCACATCTAAGAAATATGTTAAAACAGATATAGTTGTACATTTAGCACCAATGCACTGTAAAGCTTCTTTACAAGATATTTTTCCTCCATGGTGTTTTTTCTGCAGTCCGAGCCCGTGCCCTCAGGGTGCTACTGTCTAGACTGGGACACCCAAAACCTCTGCCCGTTGATCTCAAAACTTCCAGAGCCTCAAATGCTCCGGCTCCAGTTCAGCACCCCGTGCGATTTGTTCAGGGGTTGAAAGTAATAACCCATGACCAGGGGATGTTTTAATATGTGGTCTGTAAATCAATATTGCATTAAAAGAACTCACTTTTACATCTCTCACAACTCTCCAGCTCATGTTTTATGGGCTTTGTGGTGTTTAGAGCTGAAGAGAACCTCTTCGGAAAAGCTCTAAGCTGCGCACATGAAAAAGGTTGTGGGAAGTTTTCACGGATTTGATTTCACTTTGTGCAACTGGATATTATCAACCAGTAATGCCATCCGATAGAGAGGGAAGACCGAGTGCTTTGTGTCCTTGCATATGTGTGTTAGAGTATTTGTCCATTTTACGTCTCTGCTTTTTTTTCCACGTTTAACACGCTGGAAATATGCGATCTTGGAAAATGTCTCGCTCTGCCCTGATCCCGAGGTCTTGTCCTGATCATTTTTTATCCTCTGGCCTTTTCGGGGATGAGACCACATCTGTCTCCGTCACTACTTACACGCTCTTTCACCATAAAGTACTCGGAGTCGCACATGCACGCACAGGCAAACGCGGACACATCCTCCTCCGATCTCATGCCTAATTCAAACCTGCCTTATGAGTCCCCTGACAGATCCACACAGAGTCCGCTCAACACATGCACACAGACATTCAATCACTGGAAAGCAGTGCAGGGCAACGTATAAATCCATCTAGTAAAGCATCTTCCAGACCGTCCCCAATGCGAATGAGATGTCCCAAAGCCTTGTGGTGTTATCTGGCCTTTGTAAAGGCAAGAATGTGATCTATGCCCCCCTAATTGTTGCAGGGGGAGGTTTTATAAGCACACTGCGGATAGGCTAAAAGGGCATATAAATCCTATGGCTTGCAGTTTGCTTATAAATCCTCACTTTCTGTCTTGTTTTGTAATTGTATCTGTCTTCTAGCTGCAGAACGGGGACAAAAGACACTTTGAAAATCCTCCTCTGTAGCATCAAGAAAACCTACATCTGCTTTATATGGAACATTGCAATAGGAACTGTATCAACTATTTACAATCGCTAATTAGCCTCTGTCTGAATGGTTGTCAATAAATGTGTAGCTCTCTGCTCTCTCTTTTTCTCTCCTTTCTAAATGTAAGAATGTAGTTCACTATCGAGTCTGACCAGTCTTGCAGGTCTGATGTCCGTGCCTGCTCTCTACAGTAGCTGGTTAGCCATGTCTGACATCTGTGGCTCCCCACAGTTAGGGTGAATGCCAGGCTGAATAATGCACCAGGGGCAGCACTGTTGGGGGAAGCACACGAAACTCTGCTCTGCCTCTTCTGGTTTCTACACTTGCAACATGCTGCAAACAAATCCTAAAATGTGTTGTTGAAACAACTATGAATCATATTTTTCCAATCAACAATGAATTACATGACTATTTTTCATACAGCCACTACATTGGTTTTATAGCTACAAATGCTGCTCTCTCAACAGTGTTTTCTGCAGCAGGAACATTTTATTTTAACAACAGAACTGCTCAGCACCAAACTGCAGACACACATGGTTAGCCTCTAGCTGGTGGAGGGAGTGATGCATTTAGCAGCTAAAGACACGTCGGTGAGGAGCAAAACAAAGCAAAAAGGAGGTTGAAAGTTAGATTTGTGGTCATAATGAGGCAAGAAACACATCCCATAATGAATTATAATGTTCCTGCAAATCTGATGAATGTGTAAATAAGAAGTAACTTCACAGCATCATCAACATAAAAGATAATAATGTGTTAAATTATCACAGGTTTCACAGACTTCTGGTTCCTTTCACTTAAAGTAATAGTGATTAAAGTGAAAGAGTGAGATATTAAGAAAGAAAGCAAAAAAAAAATCAAATATTACAAAAAAGAAAATCACTTTAAATAAAATGATCATTTCTTTCTTTGGTCCCACCATGTGCTCATAGTTAGGAGGCCAAAAACACTGTCTTGACCCCACAGACAGAATTTACATTCAGGGGTGAGAGTGCCTCAAACACCCGGTGTAAAGCGCCTGATGCCACGTTGCTGCGGCTGTCGGCGTGGAAGAATAATCTCCGTCCTTTCCCTGCACTGCAGGCAGCTGACCCCTCGCCGACCCCTGGGCCAGCGGCTGGGGTGTTAATGTTCACCCTCACCAGGGTCGCACCCAGCATGTTTATTTTATGACACAGGAGAAGGGACCTCAGAAAGGAGTGTGGCCTCTAGCACACTGACCCCCCAAAAACCCATTAGAGAGGAGGCTACCGAGGTGTAAAGGCCCTTTACTTCTGTCTGAGCCTCGTTTGTGCCGATACTGTTGGAGGGCTGCCGTCAGAATTTGTCAGTTTACTTTTACATTGCAGATTCCATTCGCTTCATTGCTTCATTTTAATACGATTCAAATCCTTTGTTTTGCAAGTGTGGAATTAAAAGAAAAACACAACAAACCACCACATTTCATTCTATGCAAACATGCATCAAAGACAGAGGAGGCTGCTGAGCTATGCACCAGTGCTGTTTTGCATTTGTTGTCGTGCTGTGAGAAGAAATCAAGAGAAAGAAAAAAGATGAGAAATGTCATTGTTGAATCAAATCGACAGCGTACAGCAGTCTGTACTTTTCTTTTACACGAGCATCCACCTCATCAGGGTTCCTGTTGTGACTAAATGTTTTCCTAAATATGCATTTGCATTTATTTTAACATGAGAGTGTGTGTCTGCGTGAGAGAGAGTGTGTGTGTGTGTGTGTGTGTGTGTGTGTGTGTGTGTGTGTGTGTGTGTGTGTGTGTGTGTGTGTGTGTGTGTGTGTGGGGTGTGCACGCATCACTCGGGAGAGAATCCGTCAGCCACGTTTCCAATTCCGCTCAATTTCAGCAAGAATCTCAGTAATCCCGCTGAAGAGCCGCGGTTCTCCCACAGTGACATCCCATAATGGCACTAACATCAGAGTGGTGGGCACCCAGTTACGACTCCCAGCCTCCATTCGGTGCACGTTCCCAATCCCCCAACCTGTCTGTATGCAAACAGAGCCCCTCAGAGGAGAACACTGATCTGGCAGCCTTTCACTGAGCCCTGTGTAGACATATTTAATGCCTCAATAACCACTGCTTAAGACAGAGTGATGAACGCCAGGGGCTTTCATTACCACCGCCATTATCCGCACGTGTGTGTTGAGGTGTGTGCGAGTACAGTATTGCACCTAAACAAGCCTCCTCCTGTTATTTACTCATCAGGAATGTCAAGCTGTTTGTCATTTTATTAAAAAACACATACGCCTCTGTTGCACAAGGCGAGTGGGGCTCGCTGATTTGCGCTCGTGAATGAGCAAAACTAACGGGTCAGAGAAGCTGCTAATCTAGTCTTTCAGCATTACAAATTTATTTTGTGCTCAACATTTTACAGCGAACCGACAGCAGAGATCTGCGGATGTGGAAATGTCACGGTGACTAAGGTCAAATATGGAAAACAAATAGGTAGGAGTTAGAAAATTAAACACACTTTAAACCACTATTATTTTGGCGGGGCTTTCTTTAACCTCTCAGGGCCTCGTTTCCATGTTCCTGTCAGTGCTGGGAGGCGCGGGGACAGCTGGAGAGCAGGACAAATACAGTCAGAAATGTGTCACAGCATCAGTGCTACAGCTTATTGGTTCCTCACATGTGTACACACTGTGAGAGAAGGTGGAGGCATACACAGAGATACAGAACATGTGCAGAAACAAACATGGACTCATATGCATTTAAAGGACAAGAAGGCAGGGGGAAGAGATAACAGGAACTCGTTTTTTATACCATAAAATTGAATGTGATGGTGCAAGATTTATTCTGATCCTATGATGCATGTAGGAAGAAATCTTACTTTACATTGGCCTCATATGTTTCTGTTTTTCTTGCAGTTTGGTGGCAAGGAGACCCAAGAGGAAAGTCTCCCCCCTTCCCCAGACACTCATCACCCAGAGAGGGTGAGTGAGGGAGAGCTTGTGCAAGGATCAATTTGTCTGCACAGGAAACTGTGTAATGTTAATCACAACTTTAATTTGGGCTGAATTAGCATTTTGATGAACTTGCGGGGCTGACTCGCGCACTCTAAGCACCTTCAAACGCAGCGCGCACAGAGGAAATGGCAGCGCGGTTAATTAACGCTCACACACAGCAGATGGGCTCAGTGAAGGGCCTGGCAGAAAGAGACACAGAGCGCGAGTCGGAGGGAAAGGAGTCACTGCTAATGGAGGAAAAATAGTGCGTGGCGTAAAATTTCCAGCCTCCAAATAAAAAAGGCTGCTTTCCAAACCAACAGGTAATAGAGGCGGGGAGCACTAAAAAGACATTTCAGTCTTTTAGGGAAAACAAAGAGTCAGTAATTGCTTACAGAAAACACAACTGGCAAATCTTGGACAAACACGCAGCCTGTTTACATATGCCCAACCGTTTCAATCTCGCAGCACAGAGTGGAACCCGACATGGTGCCGCAGGCTCATTGCTTTTCACTTGTTCTGCGAAATCTTTTGCTAACACATTTAGAATTGACTGCCTGGTTATTTTTCTCTCCTCTCTTCTCCTGCTCTTTCACATCTTGTTACTGTACATCCTGTTAGAGCCACCGTTCTTCTTGAATATCCTACCCATACATGTGCAGACACTGGATCTCTTCCATCTGTGGGCTACAAACTGTATGATGCATCTAATCAGGTTGTGTGAATCTGTATTGGCGGTGTATTAGTTTGTGATGAAGTCATGCGTGAGAGTGTTGAAGAGGAAATGTGAGAGAGGTGGAGGTTACAAATACAGAGGTGGAGCTCCACAGACAAATATAACTACTGTACATGCGTGACATGGATGGAACGGGGCAGCACGGTGAGGTCATGGTAAAATCCTACAGGTTTTGCATGTTTACTTAACATCATTACATGGCACGCCGGGTGGCTGTGTGCACATGTGTGTGTAAAATAACTCAATGCATGGATGGACTTTCACCAAACGTGGAGGAGATATTACTTGAGGTTATCTTTTGGGGTTAATTGGTCAAAGGCCGAAAGTCGGCAGGAATATGCTCGGGAAAGCACACATTTCAAGATATCTCCGCAAATAATGAGGCTATAGAGACGATCCAAAGCTTATATTGAGTAAAAAGTATTTCAATATCATAAGTGTCATTATGAGGAAGTCACACAGTCACAAGTTAGATATCATCCATAGTTAAAAAAAAGGACTACAGACACGACCTAAAGCTTATATCGAATTTAAAAAACATCACAAAATGTCATATAATCCTTTAACTTTTTCAACCAATAACATTAAAGACATGGTTCACAGCTTAGATTAATTACTCACTTTTCCTCTTAAATGGTGTCATGATGATAAACGATGAATGCGAAGGTGGGTCTCCTCATGATGAGCTGCCAACTACTGTTAGCTACCACCACCGACTAAACTTCAATCTATATCTGTGACATTTCCTATCATAGCTTTGTATAATCATATATATATATTTATATAACCAAAAAGCCAATGAGTACTCTTGACATGCTCAAAAATAAATTCCCATTCATCTGCTTTGCATTAAGAGGGACCACGAAAATCTGAGCTGGATATCAGCAAATTCAGTGATAATAAAGACTCAAGTACAGAGACATGAACATTCCACCTCCTTGTGAGAAAATGTTTATTTTAAGGTCTTTAAGTGCCTTGCTCAAGGGTAGTTTCTTATTTAAGTGACCAGCTCGGATCGTATGAGACAGACACAGAAAACTGTGTTGTACGTAGTGAGTACTGACAGTGTCTGTCTGTACCTTCATCCCCTTACCTCCTTCCCACAGTTTCCTCAAATCCTTTTCTTAAATAACCTTCACTAACCAGCCCCACTCCCACCCATTTTTTTTTCTTTCCATGCTGCTTTCCCGCAGAGAAGGAGGATTTGTAATACACCATAAAAATGGAAAGACGGGTGAGACTCCAGCAGTGGGGGAGGAAGGGGTTTGGAAGGACACCAAAGCGAGCTCCCCTGTTGTGCAGCCTGCGGTGGGGCATTAACAGGAGGTCCTGCAGGGTAAATCTTCTACCAGCTTCAAGGAACTCGCGCTCCCATTTCCCAATCACGCCTGACAGGTTGTCAGTCACCGCATAGAGGGGGCGTTATTAAAGATTATTTTATTCCTGAGAATTTATTTTTGTTTGCCATCGTAAAGCAACAACTGTGGCGAGAGAGTCAATCCCCAAGTATGGAATTCCAATCATTTGCATGGAGACGGATCTACGCAGTAAACAAACCATGGCGACCTTTGACCTGTGGGTGGCTCGTGTACAAAATAGGGAGGAAATGGGAGCCAGTGATGAGGGATTGGTCACAGAAAAGTGATGTGGGATATGAATCTGAGAGGCTGCTCCACTTCAAAGACTTATAGGAATACATCTTCTAGAAACTTCAGCTTGGGAGGAGGCGGTTGCACGTTTTTCTGAGAACAGTCGGCATCTAGAGCCGTACTTTAATGACCTACTTACTGTTGTTATCTGTCAGAGACGAAGAATTTGGAAAGTTATGGCCTCATAGTGATTTCAAGTGCAGAAGAAGCCATTTAGTATTCACACACACACACTCACACACATCTCCATGGCTACAGAGGACATTACACATTGACTTATATTGATTTACTCGAACCTTAACCATTAATCTAAACCTAACCTAAACCTAAGCTTAACGAAACCCTAAACCTAATCTTAGTCTTAACGTAACCCTAATCTAAAAATTTAACCTACCCCTAACTTTAACCTATGCCTAATCTTAACCTTTACCTTTCCCTAACCAAAACAAAACATAAACTCACCTATAAAAATGTCTTTAACTTAAACTGTAATTTTTTCTTTACATTATGGCTACTTGCTTTTTGTCCCTACAAGGCCAGTAATACCTGGATCACACACACACACACAAACACACACAGAGGAGGACAGAGAGAGAAATCTGTTCCCAGGCAGCAGGAGAATCTCCAATTATAGCGGGATGCAGCATCAATTTATGGACTAATTACGTGCGCAATGAGCTCACCATCATGCGTCCGCGCCCCCGTCACCGCGCCCGCTGCTCGGCCCCTCACCCTCCACACACGCGCCCCCTCCTCCACCTGAGCGCCTGGTGTCTAATTAAAAAACTACATGCACCGCGGCGCTCTCATTTGATTCACACCATGGAAATTAATCCTGAGATAAACGCGTTTGACGGACGGACACCGAACCAAACTGGTGCAGGAGCGCTGGATGACCGGAGCGGTGCATGGCTGCTCTCTCAGCCGGAACAAAACTGCTCTGCGTTTGGATTAAAAGAAAACACAAAAACAAAGGAAAGCCATAAGCACCTTTAGAAATAGCTAAGATTTAAAAACTAACAAACACACGAGTGGAGACTAAATTTGCCAAGAGGCTAAACTACAAATATTAACACACACAAAAAACCCTCAAGATCAATTTCAAATGTAAAGTTTAAGACAGAATGCAGAGGGTCCACTTCAGATCTGATTCCTCTCAGCAACAAACGCCTTTTTAAATCCAGAGGAGGTTCGTGCAGCACCATGAAAACAAGTGGAACATGTGGTGTAACCAGTAAAAACAGGTGGAGGGCTCCATGTTTTTTGGTCAGCGTGTGCACAGTCTGACCAGAAACACACACTCAGAGATGAGAGGCGAGGAGGAGGATTTCAGGCCTATTTAGCCAAACTAACAGCAGCAGAACGAGCAGAGCATTAACAGATATTTTTATTTCCCACAACACTGACACGCTTATTTATTTAGTGGTTCTGTTTCTGTTACTGTTTTATTATTTCTAAGATTGTTTTGAATTGTGTGAGGGCATTTAGCGAGTACAGAAAATATACTATTTCTGAATTAACTTCATAATTTCCATTGGAATACAAACAATTTCACCTTTTTAGATTTAATAGAAAAAACTTTGATTTTACGCATGAAATTGGCATTAAACTGATTACATTTTCTTTTCTCTTAGACCTTTATCCACTGATGGTTTCGTTTTCTTCTGAGCATTTCTTTAAACGACCTCTAACTGCAGGTCTGTAGAGGTTTGATTTCTACTCTCAGCTGCAGAATATTTCTCCTGTCATGTTGTTTAACGCAGATTTTTTTTTTTTTTCCATCAGCTTGATCCGTGATCTCCACGCTAATGACAACAACACAAGATCACATCCAAGCTCACTATACGCGCACGGCCAAGTTCCGCGCATGCACGCATATAGGCTACCATCGCCGTGCACCAAATCGACGCCCCACGGCCAGCGTCCAATCGTCGCACGACTTTCCAGGGTCCCGTCCAATCAGAGCGAGGCAGGGCGGGTCCCGGGCTGCTCTGGAGAGGGACGGTGAGATGGTTGTGGAGAAGGAGGCTTGTTGGGCACGAATGCCACTCGTTGCGCGTCCTTATAATTTGGGGAGGTGTATGCAGCGCACGGCCCCGTTCGCCTTTCCAGGTGGAAATCCAGGAGGAGCCCGACACCGGAGTGAACTGGGAGGACTGGTGAACCCGCGTCAGGACAGGTGAAATTCCCAGCAGGCTGCCCAGCAAGGCCGCATGGATTGATCCAGACGCACGGAAATGCAGTGCGTCTCCGCGCGGGTAGGAAAACTACACACTGCAGATGTTCTCTTCTCTCAACGAGTCTGACAACTATCGTTCTGGATGTTGAAAAAACTTTTTGTTCTTTAAAGAAAAATATAGAGTATTGTGGTGATATTGTGTCACAGTCGTTTTTTTCCCACCCCTCCATTTCAGGGATAGTGTGCCATGTCCTTTCCTCGATTCTGCAGAAGTGTATCACACACGATGCCTTAAAATGGCCTTTTTATTCTTTTAACCCCGATGAAAGAAAAATGCAAAATGCTGCTTTATTTTAAATGGGCGTCTGTGAAATTTTATTTAGTCGAAATATTAAGAAAATGTCTAGAATAACTTGAGGTGTTTGTGCTGCTCTCACACAAATTGAGACAAAGTTTTGACGATTCCTTCTCTGAGCGTGCATGTATTCAAATCTGCTTTTAAAATATTGTATACATCCCCGTGAAATGTAATTACGCCTCATGTATTGTGAGGAAATTTACAATAAAATACACCAATGTGTTGCTGTTGTAGCTTGTATTGTTAATTTATTCTTTTCAGACGTTAAATTAAATCTGTGTTTTGACTCATGACTAATGGGAATATTTCCTCCATAGTGTTGTCCCCCCCCCATACAGTCAGCTCCTTCATTTTGATGTGTCATGCATGCATCAGAAATAACACAAGGGACCTTACATCATGTCGGTGTTGGTGCAAACGCAGGCCTCGTGCATGCAGATGAAAATGCAATGATGCTTTTCTCTCTGGCTGCATGAATAATGTGTGTTTTTCTTCCTGTGACATGTGTTGCACAGGTCATGGATGAACATCAGCCGCTGCACAGAGGAGAATAAACCACTGAGTCCATCAGGAGGAGCTTTACCAGGGATACTCTGACAATCTGGATTCAATTCTTGGTGTATATACATATATATATATATATATAAAGAGAGAGAGAGAGAAATAAAGAATTGTTTTTGAAGTTGAGATCTACAATGAAAAGGAGGCAAACGGGAGAGAGGAGCGAGTGGAGCTGCTGATGTGAAGGACCGACTCGCACACGAAGAGCTGCAGAGAAAATAAAAAGGCAGCGAGATGAAGGAGAAATCCAAAACGGCCGCAAGGACTAGACGGGAAAAGGAGAACAGTGAATTTTACGAGCTGGCCAAAATGTTGCCTCTACCGTCCGCCATCACCTCCCAGCTGGACAAGGCCTCCATCATCAGACTCACCACCAGCTACCTGAAGATGAGGATAGTTTTCCCTCAGGGTGAGCGACTGGTCCACTAACACACCACTGCACCTCCACCATTTTTTAGTTTGGGACATTTTTCCTCTTTGCAGTGGAGCTCAGTTTAATGGGAACACACTGCTTTTAGTCATATTTTTAACTTTATATATCCCAATATATGATTATAGATCAAATAGTTTATTGTAAATTAAATTGTAAATAAAGTTATAATTATATTAACTATCATATAAATAAAAAGGGCTGATTATGACCTTCTTTGGCCAATTTTATTTGCAGAAATTCAGATCTCAAAATCTGACAAAAATAATATTTTTAAATTAAATTAAAATGATATAAAAGGCACATAACTTTTTCTCATAATATCATCAGTACTCATTGAGTCAGTGTTATTCCCTGGTAAATACCACTGTAGAAATATTCATATAGTTTTTAGTTGAGTCTTGCTACTCTGTGTAGTACTTCAAATAACAACTTATTATAATAATAATTGATTCTTGGTACAAGTGTGGATTAGTGCAAATACAAAAATAACATTATTATGAACGATAATAATAATAATAGCAAAATTCTTTAGAAATAGGTTTTAAAAAAATACTTTTTTCCATACCCGTGCTGCAGAGCTCATTTTAATCTACACACAAATATTACAGGAATATAATAGCGACTCCTCATTGAACTACAGGAAGTCTTTACAAATGGATTATGATGCGTGTTTTAATTCGGTGTGTCCAGAGGAGACAATCTGCCACCATCTTTTTATACAGGTCTCTGCAGGCTCCTCTGTCTGCGTGACTGAGAACAAGATGTAGCAATTAGAAAAAAGGCCCTGCAAGGCTTCTAATCACCTAAAGCCATGTGAGCAGGAGGCAAACACACACACACACACACACACACACACATACATACACACACAAAGGAAAAATACTCTCCCATGTAACCAGATCATAAGCCCAGGTTTTTGGTGCATGTACAGTATAGTCTAAATAACACAGAGGTCATGACACGCAACATTAATCACTATTAAACACACTGGAATTAATTTATAAAGATATATTTAAACATAAAGACACATTTTGCATCTGTAGGATTTTTTTTTTGTCCGTAAGCAGAAATACATTATTTCTGTTGTTGTGGCTTCTCTCATGTGAGGACATGGTAATATTCTACATGTCCGTATAAGCGGAGACCTATTTTTATTTCACTCAGACTGCAGCAGGGGAGACGAGCCACTCATTTACTGATGATGCCTGAGCTCCAGCATTTCTAATGAAGCCGAATGAATTTCACTGAGGGACACAGGCGACCTGCTTTGTTCCACTTAAACTGAAAACCATGGCCTACACTGTGAGAGGTTCACTGGACCAAAACATCCAAAGAAGGAGGATATCTTAATATAGGAGAGGTATTTTTTTTAAATAGCCTCGAAAACAACAATTGCTTTAATGGGATGGCAACAAGAATAATATTCATAATAGAGTATTATGATTAATTAAAATATTCCATTAAATTCCTGTCATCTCTTGAGAGCCCATTAAGTAATTTATGTGAGCTTGTACTAACAGAAAAGTGTCAATGCCTCAACACTAAATAAACAAATAAAATAAAGTCTGCAAGTGTAAATTGTGTAAAAAAAATAAAAATAAAATAAGAGCATGAATGCACACTGGTATATATGGCTTGAGGTTGTGTTTGTTTTGTCCTGACTTTGCCAATATAGGTTAAATATAATAATAATAAATAATTAATGATACATAAAATGATGTCGATTTATAAAACTGTATAATCTTTAACAAACAATTATCTTAGATTTTGTACATTATTAATACAAATGAGACAACATGTTGATTGTAACGTGCAGCTCAGCAGTCAGACAGTATGATGTGTGTGCAGGTCTGGGTGAGGCCTGGGGTCATACAAGTCGAACAAGATCTCTGGACAACATTGGTCGAGAGCTGGGGTCTCATTTGCTGCAGGTATATGAGCATCTCCAGTTTTATTCATCAGCTATCACAGCAGGCTGATGCAGGCTCTTCACGACTGAACACTTGTCGTTTATTTACAGACGTTGGACGGATTCATCTTTGTTGTGGCCCCGGATGGAAAGATCATGTACATCTCAGAGACAGCGTCGGTGCATTTAGGACTGTCTCAGGTCCGTCTGTGTAATTTAATATTATTATTATTCCTGCATGTCTGTTATTCTGCCCTGTAAAGATCATTCCACAGCCTCTTTACCTGAGCTCATCTCAACAGGTAGAGTTGACTGGGAACAGTATTTATGAATATGTCCATCCTGCCGACCACGATGAGATGACCGCTGTGCTCACTCCACACCAGCCCTACTCACACTTCGTCCAAGGTAAAAACACTTTGTGTGCCCTAATGCAGCCCGTGTCTTTTTTTTTTTTTGTGGATTTTATTGCAACTCGCTGTGCTGCAGGATGAAGCTAAAATAAATGCATCGGGTTTTCTTTTATCACACAAAATAAATATAATCTGCACAAATTCGTGTGTCTGACATTAGAGAAAAATGCATTCATCCAAATACATTTTGAAACCAGAAAATCGCTTTATACTTTTCCATGCATTTTTTTTATGCAATGGAAATTAATGCGTTTATTTTGTAATTACTCGTATTTGAAATGAGCAAGTGCGCCATAGGCCTGTTGGCACGTCTCTATTTTACTATGCACACACAGCGTCTGTGCTTCTTTTACGCAAATTACGCGACTTTCTGATTGGACTCTTGTTTATATTCGTTTGTTCCTCCTGCAGAATATGAAATGGAGCGCTCTTTCTTTTTGCGGATGAAATGTGTGCTGGCAAAGAGAAACGCAGGCCTCACCAGCGGCGGATACAAGGTAGGTAGTGAGGTTTTGTCACTGTTTAATTGACTTAGCGTTAATTAAGAAATTAATTAAACTGCAATTAATAGATTGTGTAAACATGTCAATTTAAATATTTTCATATCTGTGCTTTGTTTCTATATTATAATAAATATCATATTACTATGTCCCTGATAAAGAAAATTAAAGTTGGTAACTATTTTACATTATTTTAAAATAAGTACTGTATTGCTGTTGATTACTAAAGACATGTAGATTGTGCATGTTGCTTCTGCAGAATTATTTTTTTTGTGTAATTTATTCTCACTCCTCTATGTGCTTCATCACAGGTGATCCACTGCAGCGGCTACCTGAAGATCCGTCAGTACAGTCTGGACATGTCACCTTTCGAGGGCTGCTACCAGAACGTGGGTCTGGTTGCTGTGGGACACTCTCTCCCGCCCAGCGCCGTGACGGAAATCAAACTGCACAGTAACATGTTCATGTTCAGAGCCAGTCTGGACATGAAGCTCATCTTCCTGGACTCCAGGTACAATGAGCTGGACACATTTCACAACATTTCCAGATAGAATACCAGCAAAATAAAATCAGCTTTTCTCCTACAGACAAATTTGAAATATCCCTGAAAGTGTATTTTTTAACATCCCGCCTTAATTCCTTCCCAGGGTTGCCGAGCTGACAGGTTATGAGCCCCAGGACCTAATAGAGAAAACTCTGTACCATCATGTCCACAGCTGTGACACCTTCCACCTCCGCTGTGCTCACCACCTCTGTGAGTTACCAGCCTTCTCCATTATGATTTTACAACAGACCCTTTTTTTTGTCTGCTCTGGCAACCTGCTGCAGCCACCACATGCAGACAATCACACACACACAAACAGGCATCACGTTAAATACGCTAATCTCTGTTTTCTCTCTGTTTCTTTCATCTCCGTCAGTGCTGGTAAAAGGCCAAGTCACTACTAAGTATTATCGTTTCCTGGCCAAGCAAGGCGGCTGGGTCTGGGTCCAGAGTTACGCCACAATCGTCCACAACAGCCGATCCTCAAGGCCTCACTGTATCGTCAGTGTCAACTATGTCCTCACGTGAGTCCTACTATAAAGCCAGAGATTTTTGCATGCATATGAAACTATTTTATTTGAATCATGTGTTTCAGATACTAAGTTATTACACGTGTTGCATTTCGGCCTAAAATCCCTGAAATTACAGCTACGCAATAATCACAACACAAGGTTTATAGGGTTTTATGTTTGTGGTCTAAACGCAGCTGCATTTTTCATGTGTTTGCCGAGAGAGCAGCGTTGAATATTTAACTAGATTAGGTACAATCATATCATAGACTCTTATGATCCACGCTCGAAGCTCACTCAATGATGTGATGGGTCTTTGTCTCTTGGAGAAATCCTTCACTTTATCCCTCTGCAGCCTCTCTGTACAAATCCACCGAATGCGGCGGCTGCAGGGCTCAGGCAGTTGTGTGTTATGAGAGCACAAAGCACACTAGGGCCCTTTGAGACATGACAAGACAAACATCACGGTTCAACCCCATCAAAAAACCTCTACTGTCACCATCGATCCGCAGTCCAAGGGAAGCTAAATCGATCAAACGGTGAACTAGGAATCAATAGCCATCTCATAGCTGTAGCACATGTTGTATTTTCCTCGTTAGGTTTGGTTGATCCAAATCTCACGCGTGTGTGTGTGTGAGAAAAAGAGATGGTGTGTTTGTGCGAGTCTCTGTACGTGCATGCATGCATATGGCAACACTTCAAATATTGATTTCTTCAATGCAGTAAGGAGAAAACAAAGCAACTACATTAAAGTGAATTTCCAAACGCACAATTAGTCTAACACAGAGGTGTCGCAAATCTCATACACACACACAAAGAACAATAACAACACCAATAACGGAAAAAAGTGCATCACAAAACAAACAGCGATTCAATCACCTCGCCCCGACTGCATTTTAGCCAAACAAGAATCCATTAATAAATCATGTTTGGAGCTCGACTGGTGGCGTATTGCAGACACGAGGTGCTCTGACATTGACCCTGAGGTGGAATTCAGCCAACACAGCTGAGTTTGCACAAAGGCCCAACATTATTGGCTCAGACATAAGTCAGCCAGGACACAGATAGGATGCAGAACCAGCCACCGCAACTATACCTGCAAGAGCAAATAGCACTCACACTGTGTACTGGCTATCCAAACACAGCCTTTCCCCTAAGGTGTTGTACATAAAGAATGGGTCATATTTAGAGTCATATTAAAGAGGCTGGCTGTGCAGGGTCAGGGATGGGCCACAGGGTTTAAAATGCCAGGCAGCTGCTATTACATACTGTTGATGTGATAAGTTAAGAATAGGCTCATGTTTGCTGAACACTTGACACAGGAGCCTTTTCACTCCCTCGACAGTGTCACTTGGACTGAGTTCAGCCACAGGACAGTGGGTTAAAATGTCAAAGATGGTGCACATGCTGCATGCACATACATGAGTTAAAAGAGCGCCTGCTTTGAAAACTTTATTTTTATTTAAGACGCTTTGGTGCAGAGATAGTGTGCTTGTGTCTGTTTGCACATTTTCTTGTGTTGCTTTCTGGCACCGTTCTGGCAGAAAAGAATTATTAACTTTCTTCAGGTTACCTGTTATTTATCTCAGAAGGGGGAGGACTCAATCTCTGGAATTTATCTGTATAGTGGTTTTCACTTCTCATAGTCCTGACACCATTCATACCATCAAAAGTTTGTTTGTAAAATAAGTCTGCTCAGCTATCTATATTCAATATTGACCAAGACGTCTGCTGCAGAATAATTACTGATTAGGTGACACATTACAACCAAGGCGACTGTTTAAGGAAGAAAAAGGGTGCTCGGATTATGAGGGGAGAAAAAGCTAGCCTAAAGGTTTGAAAAGTTCTAAGGTGAACAAGTGATGCTATGCCCTCGCCAAACAACATTCAAAATGTCCTTCAGCGAGGCTTGGAAATTAAGTGGTTCATTAAATTTGTTACGGTATGACAAAACAAGGTCTTTACAGCAATGCTAGTAGGTTGCTCTTAATGCTAGCTTCAGCATGCTAGCACAGAAACAATGACAATGCTATTATGCCCATTTGAAGCAGGTACTATGTGCATAATCTAAGTTTAGCAGTTAGCATGTTAATATTTTGGTTATAAGCACAGGACATGATTACAGCTGGCTGATTGCAATGTCTTAATGTTTTTAATTTATTCTCGTTTGAATATGCATGAATGTTTGCTACTAATTTCATCCTCCAAATTGTTTTGGGGACATTTCATTTAAAACTGTAAACGTCAATCCTATGGTAGTGCTAAGGGAGATATCAAAGCATCATCAAAGTCAGTATGTTTCATGCTTTGTCTACCACAAAATTCTTCATGGAAATGTATCCAGTAGTTAAGATATTTTAGTTTCGACAAACGCGGTTGACTGACTAAAACCGCCTTTCCTAAATGGAGGGGTTTTTTTAGCTACCGGCAGAACTAAAACATCCCAACTTGGATAAATAGGATAAAAAGGCTGAAAATTGTTATTCTTATCTCTAACATATATTTTGTTTTTGTCAAAAGGGACACTGAGTATAAGGGTATGCAGCTGTCCTTGGACCAAATGAGCCCCACCAAGCCAGCCTTCCCCTATGCCAACAGTCACACTGAAGACAGGAAGAGCACCAAGTCACGTCTGACCCAGGCCAAGGCCAAGGCCAGAGTGTCACCCTACCCACAGGTAATAAACAGCCTGTTTTGCAGAGCTAAATCAAAAAAGAGAGCACAGGCTTTATTATTAGAAAACCTATCAAACCACAAACTGTGATTTTCCTGTTTCTCTCTCCAGCAGTTTTCCGCTTTCAATCCAGAGCGCTCGGAGTCAGACCAAGACAGCCAATGGGGAGGAAGCCCTCTGACTGACTCCGCATCTCCTCAGCTGTTGGATCCTGGTGAGGCTACCGAGACATCTTGTGCCTACCGACTGTATCCAGACTCAGGCTCCCTGTGCTATGGCCTTGGTTTATCTGAAGAAGATCTCGCCCATGCCCAAGCACATCCCCACACCACCACCTGTGACCGCGTCCGATGCCAGAGCAGCCGATACTTCCTAGGAACCCCCCAGTCAGGAAGAGAGGTTTGGTGGGATGCCACACGCTCTGTTCTCTCGCTGCCGAAACCCTCGCTGGAGAACAGCGAAGCCTACGAAATCACATCGTACCATGGAGCCATTCATGGTGAGGTGTTAGGGTTGAGACCACTACCATCTGTCTCTGCAAATAGTTCTGGCCTGACTTCTCCTGGTAGCTGTTTTTCAAATGTTATTATGAGACATTCTAAGTTGTTTACGGCATCTCTTGCCAGGGTGCCGATTGCTACCATCTGTTCAAAAATTGCCTGCAATTGAAAGCCAAGTTATTTCACATTTCACATCCTCAAACAGTGAAACAACCCCCACCGTGTTTCTGCCAAGACATCCAGTCTAATAGAACAAGATTCTATATGCATTTAAAGTAAAGTTGTGCAAAGCTATACAGACTCGTTGTTTTAAGTACATAAATTATATGAGTAGACACAAGGTAGAGATAAGGAATTGATTACTAACGCATTGTAATTTATTTATTTCACCATTTTAAAATGTGACCAATTCAACTCTCCTCACAGGACGTAGTCACTGGGATGAAGACAGTGTAGTGAGTTCACCTGATGGAGGCGGGTCCACCAGCGATTCAGGTGAGCGTTACCACGGTGACCACTTTCGGGCAAGCCCTCGAGAGCCAAGCAAGATGGAGACCCTGATTCGTGCCACGCAGCAGATGATCAAAGAGGAAGAGAGCCGTCTGCAGCAACACAAGGCGCCGCTGGACGTCTCAGGGCTCGCCAAAGCTCACAGCCCATGCTTCAACTCCTCATTACCCCACCACTCCCAGCTCACCATGCCCAGTGTTGTGTGCCGAGGCCCAGGAGCACCCAGCATCGACCTCCCCTCTGAGCGCCTCCATCACCGGGATGCCATCAAAGTGCATGGCCCCCATGACAATGACGAAAACACTACCAGTCCTGCTTCTTTATCCCGTCTCAGCAGCCCCAGCTCTGATGGGATCCCCAGGTCGGGCCTCTCCCTCACCAAAGACTACATGCCGACTGATCTGTCCCCCCACCATTCACAGCCCCAGGGGAGCCCGCTGATCTATCCAACCCAGGAGAGTCGGCCATTGGACAGACAAGCAGCCTATGCTTTGACTGGGTACTCCCTGGAGCACCTGTATGACCCGGAGAACCTGCGTAGTTACTCTGGACTGGCCTGTGGAGGAGTCCAGTATGATGTGGCATCTCATGTGAGGATGCAGGCAGAGCAGATGCAGGGACACAAAGCCACCTCAGTTATCATAACCAACGGGAGCTGACGATACCTATTGCAGACAGATTGTGTTCTCTAAATGAGGATGTTAAATTAAGGTGGTGCTGTGTGCACATTTAACACTGGTCAGGTGCTTGATGGAAAAAACAATAATAAAAAAAGACTGAAAGGTACTTGCACTGTGTCCATGCGCCCTCTCTGGCTCAGTCAGTGCAATTTCTGTTTTCATCAGGCCTGAGTATCATGACATTCGCCCTCCGTGTCATCAGAGGATGATTTTCCAAGACTCTAAATGACTTGTGTTAAAGAACTAATATTTGGTACGTCACCTAGCACAGGGCGGAGGTCTGCTCCAAAACAAAGGAATACAGTAATATTTTAATGGCACTGAATTCCCTTCCTTGCAAAGGCGACCCAAGTTTTGAATCTGGTTAAACATCAAGCCAGTGTTTCTGTTCCAAATGTCTTACGCATCATTGGCCATGTGAGTTAATCTGTCCCGGACACGATTTCCAAAGGCAGTAAGCAAATGTGTTGTTCCATTGCCCCTTCACCTAAAAACTCCATTGCACAGAACATAATGTTTGACACATGTGCATCATGGGAACGGTGAGCATTTCGCTATTGTTAGATGTCAGTGTTTCCTGGTATTTATTTGTCAGTGGGCTATTTTCTGTATGTGTCATTTCTTCCTGTCCAAGTAGAAACTTTACTGGTGGCATTAAATTAGTTTTGGTGTTCGGATGACACCGACATTAGACTAGAAAAAAAGAATCTAGTGGAAAAACAGAAAGAAAAAAAAATGCCTCTGATATGTAAAAGTGTAAATTATGCAGGACAACTTTGAACTGTTTTAATGTGTATGTGAAACGCCGTCACTTAGAGCACAAAGAGATTACAAAAGCAACTTGTAATCTCCCCGTGACCTCTAAACATAGATATTGTATGTATTGATTTACAGTTGTGGCTAAAATGATATAGTTTACATATCAGAGTATGATTTTTTTTTCCTGTTTTTACTTCAAGCTTTACCTGACATATTAGCATATGTAGAGTATGCTTTAAATTTTCAATTCTGCTCCACATGCAATTGAAAACCATCTGTTTTTGTATTGTTGAGAGGGTGAAAGGGTAAAAATGATTGATACCAACTTATCTAAAAATGTTGAATGTCTTTAGTTTCTTATTTAATTTATGATGTAAATATTATCACACAATGAACTTTTGGACAAGGAGTGACAAGGTTATTTATTAATTGGTTAAAAAGTCTCTTAAATCTGAATACTGTTGCAAACAAATAACTTGTCTGTTGAGTTTTTTGTTCCTCAATTGTCCGACAACACAAACAATGCTGCTATATAGATGCTAAAGATATATATACAACCTTTCTGCCGTAATGAATATGCACAACAGCTTTGTATAATGCATATTAAACATATACATACATAAAATATGAATATACATATATTTAATTTTTCATAAAGGGTCATCTCACTCAACATCCTTCACAGTTCATACTAAATTACTGACTACATATATCACACTGACGTCTCTGATGTGAAGGCTGGAACTGTTTCCCTTCGGCCAAGCATCTGATGCCAGATGGTCGTGATGATGATGCTATTAACAGCAGGCTCTAGCCAAAACCACTTGCTCAAACAAATCCTCACCTTTGGTGGTGGAATCCATGGATTACAGTAACTCTATTATCAAACTCGACAGTGGTTCCACACATAAAAATATCCAGACGGGCGACAATCTACTTCGAGGTTTCAGAGTCTTAGCTATAGGTTCACTCACCGCATAACTTGCCCAAATAACACACGCTGTCAAAATGTGGTGAGTGTGTGTGAAAGCTGCTTGTTTGGCAACAAACTACGTCCAAGAACTTGAACTTTATCCAAGAGCACTGTCCTCTGCAACTCACCCAGTATAACATGGATAATTGGCCTTTTTCATCACGGCAACTGCTTCTTTGTAAACAAGACAAACTGGCTCATCTATTACACACAAAAAGAATAATTTTCCTTTTGGAAAGTACAACATTCCACATTTACTGGTCTTTTCCTGACAGTTACTACGAAGCTAGTCATCGATGACATGTTACCACTCCGAATAAGTTTCATTCACTCTGGTCTTGACCCAACAGATACAGTTGGACCAACCTGAAGGTGATGGTAATCCACTCGTTTATATCGAAGAAAAAAATCTTTTTATATTTGAGTTTTGTATTGAATATGAATTCTCTCACCAGCTGGATAAAGTGGTGTCATGGGCCATCCCTGATACAGATACTATGTTGGTAAGTTATTACCATGTAACGCAAGTTATTAGGCCAATCCAATACAGGACCATGAGAAATACAGTAGAAGCATAGAAAGATACAGGCTAAAAATAATCGTTTAAGATGGTGGCATTGAAAGTTTTATTTTACATTTAATTAAAACACCAGTAAAAGAAAAGACTAAAATCTTAAAGAACAGGTTCGAGTTACATAATATTTTTCTCACTCCCCATTAAAAGACCAAAACTGACGATGCATAGATGTAAATTTTGAAAAGTTTGCCAAAAATAAATACTTTAATTTGTGAAAAGGGGGATTTCTTCGAACTGCAAACATTGGATGAATACAGTTTTGGTGTGTTGACAGTATTTCATGATAGTGAATGTTGGTGTTGACTTAAACTACAGTGTCCATGGTTTTCTTAAAGAAAGAACATATCATATAGCACAGGGCAAGAGGTTATATCACACTTTATATACACAAACTAAACGTTCCAGACTTATAGGAAATGCCGATGATAAGCATTATCCTTGTTCGTTTTTAAATATGCCTGACAAGTGGATTCACATGGGCCGTAATCACAAACCTCTAGAGCAACAAATGAGTACAAATCACTGCAACAGCAAACTACTGTGACTACTGAGCTGACACATTCTAAATGCACTTGCAGCAACACGTTCCTTCTGTCGGGGCGGCTGAACTCGCACATTTAGCTGCTCTGACCTCCGCTCTCAGGCAATTTCTCTGCCATGTATTTTAATGTATGCGAGTAATTCACATGTAGCTGGAGAGCGGGCCTGAGCGCCTGTCGGAGCTGAGCGAGACCTGGACACAGTCTGGGCCTGGACGCAGAGCTCCCATCATTCACCGGGTGACATGAGCATGTGATGGTCTGCCAGATATCACCGCTGCTGTCATTCCAGGAGGTACAGCTACTACACCACTCTGCTGTTGACATCACTGAGGTTTGGGAAGGATGTGTGTGTGTGTGTGTGTGTGTGTGTGTGTGTGTTTACTGGTGAGTTACTTCAATAATAAGAAGCCCTATTTTTTTCCTTCTTCTAAACACTGGGGCTTTTGCCTGATGTGCCCTGGAGGCTTTCACGTGCAGTCGGCTGCAAATGCAGTCTGGGCCTTTTGCCCAGACTTTGCACACTTGCATACGCCTCAACACTCACCTCACCCCTCCTCACCCTTCCACCCTACATGCTTTCTGTCCCTCCTCAGTCCTACAGAGAGAAACAGGCCTAAAAATCATTATAGAATAACAGAGGTGGAAGAAGCAGAAATACCACTAAAAATGTAAAAATACCCTGTTCCAGAGAAAAATCTTGCATTCAGAACTTTAAGTTAAGTTTGGATCTTGATTTAAAAAATAATCAAGAATGTTTATGGGACTGATATTTAGGACTATGTGTAATTTGTTGTGAATCCTAGATAATCTCTGTCTAAAGTGAATTTAAATGTGTCGACAAAAGGGGCCTTGGCAGATGTATGCAAGTATTGCTTGACTACAAATATGTGTAAAGCAGAACTGTAATGTTGTAGCTCATGAAACTGGTGTTATTGGTGTTTCTATTAATGATTACATGAAATCAGTCACTAGATCTTTGCAGATCAGTTGTTTTAACAACATTTAAGTTGCAAGGTTAAAACCCTCCTCTGAAATGCAGCAGAGCAGAAGTGTAAAGTCTCATAAAAATGGAAAAACTGCAGTAAAGTACCTTCAAATTCCAAGTACAGTACTTGAGCAAAATCATTTCTTAGTATCGACCACTGCCAAAGAGTAAAAACTAAATTTGGTGGACAGAGAGACCTTTCTTAAAATATAACTGAGTTGGATTTGATTTATTTTTATTTTTTCTAGGAGTGATTCCAGAAGTTACTGGAGGATCGTTGATTCTGGAAATGGAATCATTTCAATCAGGAATAAAACAAAGGATCGTGTGATGTCACTGCATGAACAGATGTGTTATGTTAATCACTTCCTTACTCTCAGGAACTCCTCATGACGAACCACGGCGATGAAAAATTAAAAGCATTTGCAGTAAATCTTACTGCTATTCGCTACTGAAAATAAAAAACACACGGCATGAACAGTTAGAGGAGATAAAGATGTCGGCCGTGTCATGTGGTCAAATCTATACGGAGGTAAACTGTAGAGCCACGAGATCCCAGAGTTTTATAACTGCAGGGAAGGAGAGACGGATCCTAACCTCACAGACGACCACAGAGTGTGAGGGTGCAGGTGGTGAGGCTCAGAATAGCCCCTGAATGTCTGTTTGATTGATTTCAGGCCCGGGATTGAGGCACGATTGCATATTCATACATCAGTTAAAGTGTTCCTGCGCTAGTGCCTCCATAATTCAACCTGGCACTTAGCGAAGAGTCATCCTTATGAAGCGGCTTCAGACCAGGCAAGAGGAAAATGTTTCAACATGTTTTCTGCTCTTGCATACTTTATGACCTCTCGGCTCTCGAACTGACATCGTATAATTGTTTAATTCCTCTTCGTGTCTCACGTCTTTTTATTCCGCTACAGAGCTGCGGCCTTTGGATGGTTTGCTCATAAAAAAAATAGTGCAATGTGTGAAATCAGGGAAAATTTTGAGCCGTGCACAACAACCCTTTTCCATGCAGCCATAAACAACCAGTCAACCAGGGGCAAGAACAGTTCAAGACCTGGGAAAATCATTCAACCAGGGCACTTAGTGACACCTCGACAGCAGAACTCACCGCTCCACGACACATTTAGATGTTCTGATTGGATGGACCAGGATATTGAGGTCACCTGGTCGATCTGATTGGCTGAGCTGGGAGACATGGGGTCATTTTGTGGGGAGGAAATAGGGTTTCTGTTTATTGCACAGCACCTGAGATAGAAATTCTAATTACAGGCCAAGTAAAATCTTTATTTCAAATATTGTGTTGCAATTTCTTTACGTCTGGTATCTAATGACATTTTCTGTGAACTTTAAGTTACGTACTAAGATTAATAAAAGATATATAATGTAACAATTCTTCTTTAAAATGCCTCTGTGATTTAAATGAGAACCACACTTTTAGCCGGTTAGCCTGTTTTTAACCTTCCACTGTTTGTATTCATCAGCATTTCGAAAAGAACTTTACTACATTACCCCAAGAACATGATTTGTGCCCAAGTTGAGTCAGGCAGATTTTTAAAGGCAATAGTGGTGAAGACAACAACTCCCACAATCCCACACTGCTTTATGACATCATCAATATAAGTGTTTTGTTATTGTTTTACTGCTGTTTTAAAAGGAATAAACTTACAGGATATAAATAATAGGAGCTTCAGGGTTAGTCAATGATAGTCTATGGCACAGAGGAACTCAAATCCAATACTAGTTACTATATAATAAGAAAAATACAGAATATCACTGGACTTTCCCTTGAAGTAACATTACAAACTCAAATACTGAAGTCAGACTTCTTTGGGCTCTCTCAGGTCAGTTAATCATCTTTGGACCAAATAGACCTGCAGGATTCAGATTCCACAACTCCACCGTAAGAAGGTGATTTAAAAGTTTTAAAATTGACAAAAACACAGAACGAATCTCACAAATTAAGGAACAAAGTTGTTGAAAAATATATTTTTGTCTGTTGAATCACAAATCCCGACAAAAGCATGATAATTTTTTACAAAACCGTAACAAAACCCCTTTAATTTAAAACTCACTAATCTCTCGTCAATAAGGCTATTAAGACGACTACAAGGACAACATCCTGAGCCACACACACACACACACACACACACACACACACACACACACACACACACACACACACACACACACACACACACACACACACACACACACACACACACACACACACACAGGGCTCAGACAGTGTGAATCTAATGCCCCCCAATCCTGTGAATCCCTTTGTTCCTGATTTCACACTTGATTTGCCCACAGCTTGAGTCTGGCTGGTATCAGCGCTCTTCTCACTGCTTTCACTGCTGCCAAATCCACAGAGCCACAGCCGATCCATGTCTCCCCTCTCTCTCTCGTCTGCCATTGTTCCTTCTAACATCTCCTTGCAAAAAAAACCCTCTCCACACAAGCCAAGGAGTTGTGTTTGTTTGTTTGTTTGCATTTCGCTCCCTCTTACTGCAAACACCCCATCAATCAGCCAAGATCGGATCAGAGTGGATTCTGATACTGTCATTTTGGATTGCACAGTGTTTTTACGTAATTTCGTTAAGATAATATCTACACATACGTCTACCTGACATATATCTTCATTCAGTGTTTTCTTGCAGAGTTAGGAGGATAATCCCCGGTGCAACCAAACTACCTGCATGACGCAAACCTTTCAGAAATCTTAAGATTGATTCAACATCCCCTCACGAGAGGTCTTTCAGTCGTTCTGTTTTGAAATCTTCCCGTTTCGAAAGCGGCTCGTCAGTCAGGCTCTTCCACTCGTAAGATCCCTGTAGCATTCGTACCGAGCAGATATTGTGACAGCTGCATGAGGAGGAGGAGGGGGGCAGCAAGAGGGAGAGTGCAGGAGACAGACAAGGAGAAAGGAGGAGAGAGGGAAAGTGCATGGAGAGAGTCCCTAGAGGGAAGGTGCCGGTGCTCCACAGCTCCAAGTCGCTGCCTGCATGCCAATGAGGAGATTCCCCTGCAGCGGCAGCAGCAGCAGGAGGGGCCGCTGCTGACACTGTACCACGATAGTCCTTGATGGCCACATTACACACTCGTCACAAAAGAGCTGAACGACAGATGGATTTCAGAAGCAAAACACGGACGAGTCATCGAATAACTAATTCAAGAAGCTGTTAAAAAAGCTGTTAATATTTCTCGGTGTGTAACAACAACATTGATCCATACTATCGAATTATTTGAGTTCGACTTTCACCTTTTCATCACAGAGCGAGCCTCTAACATGTTTCTTCTTTTCTCTCTCATCACTCAATGAATGTTCCAACGAGGCCCCGTCTGTCCATTGGTTGGTTTGTCAGCAGGATTGTGCAAAAACTACTGAGCGGGATATTGTGTATTATGTACAAAGTGCTTTACAAATTCTTAAATTCTTCATTTAACAATTTTCTGCATTAAAGGTTAAGTTCACAACTGTTCAAGTTTGCATCTTTGAACGCACGTAATCAAGTCTCAGTTCATGGAGATGCCTTCCTGATATGTTTTCAATGTAAATGATTGTGGAGGAAATCTACAGTTTGCCATTTTGTGCAAAAAGTTTCATGTGAAGCTCCACTTGATTTTGCTTAGCAAAATGTTGAATGTATTTTGGAGCAAAAGGAGAACAGAGGATTCTGTCCCCCGTCACTTACATGATACGAACAGTTAGAGCAGGAATGATTATATCAATCGAAATCTCTTTTACTGTTCATGTGGGCACTTCACTGTTGTTTTAGGGCAGACTTGAACATTTTTGAGCTCGTCCTTCAAACTCAATTACGGCTGGATTGAAAGAATCTCACTGTGAAGTCACACTGTTTCATTTTGTGTTTGAAGCAAATTCAGACACATTGGTTTTTCCCCCCACTCTGCATTAGACAGTAGTAAGACTACAACACCAGTTACATCCATAATCATGGTGCCGGCAGCAGCAGTGTGAAGAAGAGCATTAGCTGTGTGTAACCACCTCCTCTCCCCCCCAGAGAAGAATTAATAACTAATTATGTCAGGTCACTCTTCCAGATGGTGGCATCAGATGGGCCCACTGTCTGAACCTCACCTTCAACAAGCACCTCTGACCCCGACGGCCACGTCACCCCTGGCAACATGGAGCCTGAGGCCCACGCCGCTGGGAGGATGGAACCAGGGGGGATCTGTGAGGGTTTGGGGTGCACATAAAGAAGCATTGAGGGGGGGGGGGGGGGTATGAGCTGGGCGTGTCTGATCAGTGTTGGATGGCTGCCTTTAAAGCTCCATGAATACAAGGCACCCCGCTGCGGCCCTGATCTCCACGGTCATGATTCTGTTATTACACGGCATGTTCCCGTGATGGGCAGATGGCTCAGCGCACCGGCACATGCATTCACACACATTCAACGCACGCCGGGTCCGACGCATCAATGGACACAACCTGATACTCCCTTTTCTTGTCTCATTAGGAGGCTATAGAAACATAAGAACATAATAGGGGGGAATTAAGTGCCCGTGTGGATGTCAAAGGGGGACGTTGGCAGAAGATTGGGACGAGGGCTAACAAGCGCATGGCGCGCCCGCTCAGCTTTGAGCAGTGATTAGTGTTTTCGACAGGGCTGACGGGTAAAAGACAAGCCCTCCGGGACGGAGCAGCTTTTAAACGGACACTTAAACAGCCGGGAACTGACAGCAGAGGAACACGGGCATCAGAGTGCCACGCTGATAAGAAAAGCTGTGGTGTGCATGTCGTGGTAAAGGAGACAAGGGTTTAGCATACAGATACAGATAAACTACACGTCTGATGTCACACAGAGCGTGTAATTACCAGTTTCAATATTAAACTACAATAAGAAAAATGGCCTCCATGTGGCATTTCAAAATATTGAAAAATCTAAAACGGTCATTCAGTGATATCTATTTAATATATCTAGTTTTTAATAAATCATAGATAATTTAAAAAGTGAATTATATTTACCCATGAAAATAGCCAATAGCGATAATATACCTCCGCCAAACTGCACACACTCATAGATTTCAGTTCTCTAAATGTGCTTGATTTTTTTATTCCCTGGGAAATTAATGGAAATGTCAAAAAAACATGATGAAAACAATTCCTGGATCCTCTCCCTGATCCAGATCATCACCAAGATTGAATGGATTCTTTCCTGATCCCTGAGGTTTCGTGGGAATTAGCCCCATTGTTTTTGTGAAATCTTGTTACAGACAAACAAATGGAAAGCTGTGAAAACAACCTAATTGGCAGACATATTTGAATTACCCACTGTTTTCAAATCTCTCTAAAGTTCTACCTCAATTTAAATGCATTTACATTTACCCCTATTCTCCCCCTGTTTAAAAGAGTGTGCTTTTCATTATGCCCTCTAAAACCTCCTTTTTTTTTACATTTTGTCACAGAAAAGCCTCCTAAACTCTTGAGCAAACAGGAACTTTACTGAAGCCCCCCCCTCCGTGCACGTCTGCAGGCCCGGCTGACGTCTCTGCCCCGTGTTTGAGCAGGAGACACGGGACAAAGCAGCTAAGAAGAAGCCAAACAAAGACACCTTAAAAAGGATTTAAGGTGTTTAACCACATCTTATTCATTCTGCCACTTTCTCCTCTCTCCTCAGGAATAAAACGTCGGATAAAAGGGACAAAAGCTGAGCTCCGTTCACATTTTCCAGTGTGTGGCGGCTGATTGCATGAACACTACACCACACTGTTGATATCATCGCACGTTTAGCTTTTAAACAGAACTTGTGAATGGCAGTAAAGTGACTGAAGGCTCCAGCGCTCAGTCTATTATAGCAAACGGGCCCGACACGTGTTTAACAGCGATAATTACTTGTGAAAAGGTTCATCATTATCATTACACCATCAGTTTCTGGCATTCTGCTGTTAAGTGTCTAACAAGATTAGCCTGCCAGTCACGTTTCTCCTCTCAGTCCAGCAGACAATGGACAACTTCACCAGCTGCCGGCTTTTCTCCATCGCTTCTTTATGGACTCTCCAAATTTTGGCCACATATTTCAGGATAAGAGAAAAAGTTAAAAAAAGGATCACTGTCTCATGAAATGTATGCATCTCCAGTTTGAGTTAAGTGATGCTTATTGAGGTTGTCACCTTCCATTCAGGTAAAACCAATGCAGCCCTGCATAAATAATACCTTCATGAAAGATGTTGAAATAATCTTAGAGACAGTTAGATGTTGTGTTTTGGGTATTATATAAACCCCTGGACAGATTAACCTAAAGCTTGGAGGAAACATCTGGTTTGGTTCAGGGATGAATCCATTATACTGTTAAATTAAATAAATATAGATTATACTGACATTATTTCGTCCTGAGGGAAGTTTAAATAAAACCTCTCTGTGTAAAGCAATTCAGTTCAACAGCATCAAAAAATGCTTCCACCAAAATGATCATAAAGCTCAAAACAAATCTCTTTAAAATGTTGTGGTACTGATTAGAGCAGATAATCAACCACCAAGACCCAACATTCCCCTTAAATTCAATCAAACTTCACCAAAACTGCAACTGAAGTATGTAATTTTTTAAAAAGTGAAAAAGAAAAGCCTGCATCTGCCTGTTGATCCAGATCCGCACCAAATGGTGTCTTTCCTGACCCAAAACACATCCTGCCACCAAGTTTCATAGAAATCCGTTAAGCAGTTTTTGCAAAATCCTGCAGAGGAACAAACAAACAAACAAACAAACATTAGATCCTTGGTGGAGATAATAATCTAAAATAAACAAATGTGGCATTTATTGTAAGTCTGTTAAATTTCCATCAGTTTTATGTAAATGTACCAATTAAAATTCACTTTTTGGTTTTGAATGAACATGTGCATAGTTTTCTCAGGACTGCGACATAATTATGTTTGAAAGTGAAATATCCACAGCTTGAAATATTCTGACAAAGTTGTGTTGTGGCATGTGAAGACAAAAAAAAAAAAAAACGTTTTGATGTTATTAACTCTCTTGAGTCTTCTACACAGAGAACTATGATCACGGACATCACACGCGTGCAATCATCTGAACTGTTGTTGGTGTTGTGAAACATCTGGGGACTATTTTCCCTCACAAACACTGAGAAGAAAGAAAACGTCAATGTTCATGTTCGAACACTAAAAAAACTGCATTTATCAGCCATTGGTGATTTGATTTGACAATGTGACCAAAAACACGATCGAGAAAATACGACTGCAGAGGTTGTGTACACACATGGAGCATTTCCCTGAGCCGCCATCGCTCTCACAGTTTCCACACATGTTGCTGCACTGAGCGTCAGAACGGAGCCCTGTCACCGTCCTGCAGCGGGAATCTGATGACGGCCTCTTCTAAGCACCATCTGGTAGCACTCCTCCTACCTGTTTGAAGAAAATCAACCCATCATCCACCCCCGACACTACCCCCTGCACTCAAACACAACACGCCTGTGCGCACATGTGACGTGCACCTGCACACGTGCAAAACTTTCACCCACACGCACTTCATTTGAGATGCACACTTTTTCTCAGCAGGAGTGTGATGTCATTACAGCTCTCTAAGGCCTCCGATTAGCCAGTGCTCTGTAATCACTCTGGTGATATATTAGTACAATGCATTGATTACCCCATAATCCAATCACTCGCCTGTTATTGATCTTTTATAGAGCACCCCCCAGACAATAAAGCTGCCGCCACAGACTGTGGGTCAATATGCACACGGGGAGAGAAGTCTCCTTGCAGCTAATTGGCTTATGACATAATACAAACATTTTGCTTTCTCTACACCAGCAGAAATCAATGCAGAGCTGAGCCGCTGCATTCAAATCAATCGTCTTGAACCACATGTCTCACTTTTTTTCTCTGTCAGGACTGAATTCATGTTTTAGCATTATCACTCCATTCTATGCAGTTTAATCTTCTATTATTTGTCTTGCTAACTCACACCCTCATCATCTTCTTCTCATTCCTAATGTGTTTTTTTTTTTTTTTTTCACGATCCGTCTTGCCACTCCATCTCTCTCCCACTTGGTCTTCTCTCTCCTCTTTTCCGCCCTCCTCCCTCTCAGTCCGGCACTCAACCGACATTGGGTTGCCAGATAAGTTTCTGCTTACAGGGAGACCACATCTGACACCCAGCTGTGTGGGCCATGGGCTGCAAAAGCAGCTGCTGGTCATAAATCACCCGAGCTGGAGGAGCTCTGGCACTCCTTCTGTCAGCCGTGAAACAAAGACATAGAGGTAGCGGGGGGTCAGAGGTAGCCAACCTGGCTAACAACAGGAGACCCAAGCAGCAGCACCTCTGTAACTCTGCGCTCGAACAGCCCTTTATTATAGAAAGTGTAAGAATGTAAAAAGTGGGTGAAGTCACTGAAGGATGTATGAAAAAACTACAACGGCAAAGTCGAGAAGTCTGCAGTAATATGGTGTGCAAACAATTATGGTTAAACATGCGATGCAGCTTGTGAGCTCGGAGGTCAGAGGACGAGCGACCCCTTGCTGAGTTACTGTAGCCACAGAAATTCAAATAAATTCTGTCAACATAAAGGGAAGGTCTTTGCTGCGAGATGTGTCATGTGAAGCAATTTAACCGCACGCAAAAAAAAGGATTGAATAAAAAGAGGATTCTTAGAATTGAAATATTTGTCAGCCGTTGTTCCAGTGTGATGTCTTTCTTATTTTCTTTATTTCACCATGTAAGTATTTTGAAGATTGATTTTTGTCCCAAATGTGTGAAACAGATGAAATAACATTTCACTGCAGCACATTATCAGACCATACATCACCAATAACAAAGTATTCGCTGAAAACAAAAGCTGATTTTGTCCATATCTGCACTAAATTATCTGAATTGACAACTAACATAATTAGTTAATGCATCTAAAGTGTTCTTTTGGATTTGTGAAGGATCCAATTTAACTCTTTACAAACAAAAATCCAACAACATTAGGACGTCGTCTGAAGAGAACAAGTCGAGGGCTGCAATTAATGGTTATTTTCATTATCGATTAAACTCTTGATTATTTTCTTCTAGTTGTTTGGTCCATAAAATGTAACAAAAATGATTCCCAAACACCAACACGGGGTTCACTTTACTGTCATTAGAGGAGCAAAGAAACCAGAAAACATTAAGAAGCTGAAATCAGAGAATTTAGACTTTTTTTCCATCATCAACAATTAATTTAGGTGGTGGTCTTCTACCTCATAATAGAAATCCATGAGCAACGAATCCTAAATTCAGGATTCTACCAAATTCCCCTCATTAGCTTAATCTCAGCACGTACTAATGTAATGCATATACATCTGTGTGCGGCGGTATAAGGCAAATCCGATGCGACTCACTGCACCACCACGTTACACTGGAAAGTGTTGAAATTCAAGACCCGTCTTTCCTTTGCTTCAAAGCCACCTCTCGCAGTGTTTACACTCAGCCCACACAAGGCTGCATTCTTTCACAGAGATTTGGATAATAAATTGGGTGTTATTTTACAAGACACCCAATCTCTTGCAAGGTAAAGAAAAATGGAAGAGAAAGAAGGAAAAGGGAGATATAGGAGGGGTTGAGTGACGGAGGGAGGGGGGTTGAGTATTTTTTTCTCGGTAAAATCAGTTTCTCTACATTGCTGCACACGTGACACGTGCTGTAAACAACGCTTTAACAAAGCCCTCTCCTTTTCTTCCAGTGCACGCATCTCCTCAGGTTTCACCCGTGCACTCTTGGTTTCTTGAAATGTTCATCTCTCCAGACAGAAACGTAATTGCAATAACAGCAGTGCGCTGAGGGGAGAAAGGGCAGGCAGAAAAAGAGAGCAGATTATAAAAGGGGAAAAAGAGGAGAAAAAGGGGGATGATGACAAAAGAGAGAAAGGACGGGGAGAGAGAGGAGACTTCTTTTGCCCTTTGGTGTTCAGCAGGGTCCGATCGATAGCGCTGTAATGAGCCTGGTATTAGCTGGGTTGCAGAGGGACCGGAGCGGGGCATGGGGACGGCAGAGGGGGAAGGTGGAGAGCCAGGATCTGATTCCCAACAGCAAACAACACCGTTGCTGCAGACATCAGAACCAACACCTGAGAACACCTATTAAAGCCAGATGACCCTCTGCTCGGCTAATGATGAACCCCCCCCCCCCCCTCCTCCGCACTCTCCTCAAACACACACACACACACACACACACACACACACACACGCTTATCCTCAGCCAGCTCGCTGGGTTAGTCGCCATCGCAGGGTTGTTCCATCTCTGCCAATCTGCTGCTAAAGCCAAACGCAGCAGCCGAGGAGGGCTAACCCGAGCCTAATCCCGACTAAGAAAAGGACCGCACTCAACATCACCTCTCCTTTCTGCTGCAGATTACCCAACAATGGCTTCTGCCACTCTCTTAAATCCACTACACACCGGCAATTTGTATGAGAAAGATGGAGACGCGGGGATTGTCTTTGGTTGAGTTGAGAGAGGGAGAGAGAAGGGGGACCAGCGGGGAAAGCAAAGGGGCGGGGGGGGGGATAACCATCAGGTGCACTCAAAGCCAATCTGTCGCTTCGTCAATAGGCTCCTTCTGCTGGAGTGCCTTGTGCACGAGGGCGCCGGGCTCTGCAAGCCCCCAGCCTCGGACCAGCGTCAGACCAGCCATCCGGGCAGGCGGCAAGCAGGCCGGGGCCACGCCTGGGTCCGCTCAATGGAGGGATCAAAGCAGGAGTGGAAGGATGGGCCCCCTCTCTTTGTGCTCTCGTGTCTCCCCAAAACAAACGCATCCTCCTGTCCGCTGGAGGCCGCACAGAGGAGGTCCGGCCGCAGGAACAGATGGTGCAGAGGACGGCCGCTGGGAGACACCTGCACTGAAAGGATGCATCGTGTCCAAGACATTCGCGTGTATGGATGTAGGATGAGGAGCATCAATAATGAAATGTAACAAAACAGTATTATAATCATAAAGTGATGACCTGATAAAGGATAAATCTGATGATACGTTTTCTTATTCGTGATAAATCCTATTTAAAAAAAACCAAATCCGACATGTGCAGTACTTTGTTGATCGGCCATAGACTTCCATTGTTGGACGAAACTCATCCATTGGCCAAACTGTTGCACCAAGCTCCATGATCTGTCGCTTCCATTGACATTTATTTTGAGTCTCACTGTCAAACTAATCATCAGACTAATCCACAACAGAAAATAATCCCTTTCCAAAAGTTGTTATCAGCCTTGTTTGAGTTTGTCAGACCATCATTAATTTTCTTTTATATTTCTACTTATATATTACATATTCTCAGAACAAGACAATATGGTTCATTCTACATGAATAATTGAAATGACTGTTGATCTGTAGCTGAGTGTCACAAACAGAGTGGAAAATTAAGAAGATGTTGAACGAGCTGAACACACAGTTGATTTTAGAAACAAACGCTGCAATAAAAGATTCCCCTCGCCTCAGACATATTTGTGTGGGGGGCGGAAATAAAAACACAAATAAAAACTATATTTTCTTTCTGTTATTTGCAGAGCTGAGCCTTGAACCTATTTCTTTGCTGCTCTAACTCCTCTTTACATCTTTATCCTCTGAATGAGCCGTGACAAAAAGCTTCCTTGTTACCGCACTCGTCCTCAAGCAGGCGGTGTTAAAGATGGACCGGCTGCTAATGGCATATTTTTGTCGATGAAAACAATCAAAATTGTTCATTTTGTACTATTAATGTTATTTCCTCTTGCTGTGAGGACTCACAGTCTCATTCGTTGCCTGTGAGCAGAGAGATTTTCAGCAGCCCATCAGACGCAGGGCCTCCAGTAGATATAACCCATGCTATGGTAATCACATGCTAATCACAGTTAACACCAGCGCAGGGTCCTATACTCTAGATTAATGCATCCGTCGCATATTCACGTTTCCATTAGCATAAATCAGGTTCACCCTGCCTTTGTAATTAGTGTTTTCATGTGAATGATAATAAGACATGGTGATTAGGTCAGGGTACTAGAATGGAAATGACTTGTCAGCCTCAAACGGTTCCGCACACGTTGGACGGGCTTCCTCGAGAAACAATTAATGATGTCTGAAGATAATGGAAGTTTGATAGTAGGCAGCGGAAAGCAAAAGTAGACTATTAATGCAATTTATGCAAGACACTTGACGTTTAGCAGGGTTCTTGTTGTAAAAATTACGCTTATGTCAAAAGACACGTGTGCAAAACTGACATTTTCATCCTTCATACTTGAAATGAAAATGCTAAAATATGTTACATATAATAAATCCTCCTACATATGCTCTGATGTTGTTGCTCTGATGTTGTTGTTGCACTTTTTCTATATCTACAGAGGTCAGTGATTAATGTGGGTTATTCCTGATCATAGACTGTACATAAAGATGGGTGACGCGTCTCCACTTTCTTCCATTACACAGAAATGAAGTACACAGGCCGCCATCTTCCTCAGTTGGAGCCAAAGTCAATAGCAATCAGGAGATGGCGCTGCGGTACATTCCACTGATACAGACGCTCGACCAATCGTGAGTCAGTTTCAGCTGTCAATTCGAGATGTCTGACCACAGGGTTAGTGTGCGTGAAATGCTGCATAATGCGTTATTACGAATGATAACAATGGCTAACTGGCTAACGTAAACATTGTTCCTGTCAACTCGGGTTATTTGGGTGTGACATCATTCGGGGGCCGAGCGGCATAAATCCCCAAATTGTCCTCGACGCCTGTTTGTCAGAACGACAACGTAGTGTGACTGCAGCATTACAGAAGCACTGCATTAGTGTTAATGTTGAAAAGCGTGAATATGAATTCATAT
Organism: Paralichthys olivaceus; assembly: GCF_024713975.1. NCBI lineage: Eukaryota > Metazoa > Chordata > Actinopteri > Pleuronectiformes > Paralichthyidae > Paralichthys > Paralichthys olivaceus. The sequence continues at coordinate 15,449,079 of NC_091111.1, forward strand.
AAAATAAGTCAGTGAGAGATATCAACGTTGTCAGGAAACACGTTTCACACATTTCATCCCTGAGGACGGAGTCTTCCGGGGCGGGGGCCACAGTCAGTTAAGTTGTTTTTCTCCTCTTCTGTGAAGAACATGAAAACTCAAAGGGACCAGATTTATCAAAGTCTGAACCAACAACCTGTTTCAAAGAGAGCATGCAGTGCACTAACATATAACATGAGCTCTCACATGTAAATACTACACAAGCTAAAAATGGAGACAGAAACTATTGGAGTACTTACGTGTACATTCACCTTTGTACCCCAGTGAAATACACAATATAAGCAACAGTGACCGTCCATAGTCGGGGTTCCCCCTTCGTGGGCTCTGTCTCCCTTGGGACGCCCCTTCCACTGCTGACACCCCCTGACATGGAGCATTCCTACCAGACTGGTGACCCCACAATGACGGACGGCATCCTCCATGCCTATAACCCGAGCGATGAGACCGGCTGCGGCCTCCAGAGACCGAAAGGCTGAGGTTGTGATCAGGAATGTGAAGGAAAAAAAAATGGGAAAAGTTGCCAGATAATGATTTAATGAATACACAGGTAGAATCACATCTTTAATTCTGTTTCTTAATCACGGTTGTTAAACATTTGTGTTCATATTGCAAAAGTTATTTTTCATTCTACCCAACACCTCTGTTTCCATGGTAATTTATGAGGCCTGACCCAACTCCCACCTCCAGACACCGTCCTCTCCATGGTATCACAGCCTCTTTGAACTGTTCAGTAACCATCACAGCTCTGACACGTAAAAATCAACAGCCATGATGAAAAACTTTGGGTTTCCTCGCTTTGTTTAAGATAAAGATTCATTCAGAGCTTTTCCTGGGAATCTTTCACTTTGGTCATAAAGTTTTAAACTAAGTCATCAACACCAAAAACAACACATTTCTCAGACATTAACTCTGGACCATGGGGGAAAACTACTAGACCCTTTATTTTTAAATACTTCAGATTTGAGGAGCGGGTCCTCTCTGCGGAGGCCGCCATGTTTTTTTTTTTCACAGTAGCCCAGACTGCACAAACTAAACACCTGAAGGGGAGGGTGAGGTGAGGGGTGATCAGCTGCAACTTCACCACCAGATGTCACTTAATACTACACACTGAACCTTTAACGGCAACAGCTCTCGAATCTCGCTGATATCTTCGTCTGTGTCTTCTACGTGTACGTGGTTTTCTGAGTTCGTCAGTTTTGCTTCCATCAGTGTTAGAAGCATCACTGACACGACCACTCACTCCCTGTGCACTTTTACATTTTCTGGAAAATCTGCGAAGCAACTGACTCGGACATTTTCATTCTCACACAGAGCCCCTCCGGTAAAATTCAGGCTTCATTGCACGTCTGAAAGCAGCGACACACACACACACACACACACACACACGGGTATCTCCCCTGGAAAACCACAGGGCTGCACGCCCGTCTTACAGCTCCGGTCACATTTGCGTGAGGACTATGCATCACACTGCAGCTCTCGTCACGCCGGAGGAACAGCTGAATGAGAGATTCTCAAACAGGGGCAGTAATTTGCAGAGTGTGTTTCTAAGTTATTCCAGCTCCCGCAGCTCAGCAGTGGCTGACCCCTCTCCCCTTCTGTCTGCTAAGAGGCCTACGGGGAGGAATCAGCCCAAATTACCTTTATTGATCCAGAGAGACAGGTGAATACCAAGCAGGCCTCTCTTCCCTTCACTCACCTTATCTCTCATGCACCACTCTCATCACTCCACCCCTCCCTCCCTCCCTCCCTCCCTGTCTGTGAGGGGGGAGAAAATAAAAAGAGAAACTCTAAACAACACCAGGCCACATTACTGTATCAGCCACTGCGGTGATTTACTGTTTGCATTCAGGTTTCTGTGATTAAACCTGCCTCTCTCCGTTGCTCATCTTTCACCGGTGACTCGAGCGAATAGGAACGGCAAGCGACTGTTTTTCTGCCTCCAATCCGCCGTTGTCCTTTCGCCCCAGCATACAAATCACTGTGGCGGTGGAAAAGATACTCCATTAGGTCCAACTCTGAGTTAAATCAATGCGTGACTTATCAAATGAAATAGGGGATTATGAGGTAATCACCTGGCAAACGCTGCTGAAATTGTAATTATCTCCACTGCACACATCTCAGAGAGAGGAGACCAAACTAACTATTTAAGTGGAGGGCGAGATAACAAGGAGTAGAAAAGCACAACAGCTACATCTCTTAGGCGGCGGCGTGAGCCAGAATGTTTATGTGCAGAGAGGAGCAGCAGCAACTCTGTGGTTTCTCTCCTCTGACAGATCTGGGCCTCTCGTGCTCGGCTTCATTACTCGCTCATCACACCTGTTTGCTGCTCGTGCATCACGTTGCTGAGAGAAACGCATGAATGACAGGAGCTGGACCAGAGCTGTGACACCTCCAGTGTTTATAAGATTGTCAACAAGAGTCAATGATTCAATAAAACCAAAATGAAAAAATGGAAAATTTGTAAAATACTGCAAAATAAAAAACTACAACAAATATAGCAACATACACAGTAATATAAACATGCAATATCATAAGGTATAATAAGTTTTACAGTTTCTATTAATAAATAAAAATCTTAGTTGATATTTTCTCTTTTAAAAAAAGAACTAAATAAATTCCCTAAATGTAGATATTGGTTTTTTTTTATTTTTCCAATATATAATCTATAAATTCACAATATAGAATTTATATTGAAAGCACATTATCATGCTTTACAAGCTAAAAGGTAATTAATACTGAAACCTGTAGATAAAACAAAATAAAATGTGTAATTTTGGTTCAGCATTTCACACAAATGGAATTCAGCCCTGACGAGGGATGAAATTATTTTTGTAGGTAATTGATTTTGTTTGAAACTTATTGAAATGTGTTTGCTTTAAAAAAGCTGTGTAACATCCAAACCATTTTCTAACAGCAACAATAACCTGCGACCATTATTAGATGGGTTAATCTTTAATTATGCGTTTTGTGTGAGATATAACAAATTGATTTTACGTTTTAATATAATAAACATGTTTTTTGTAAAATGCAGAATTTTTTGAAAAATAAATGAAACCCCGGTAAATGTAAAAGTCTGAATTTCCCCTTGAATTTAATACTGCGCCAGTGCAACACAGCCCCCTGGTGGAAGCTTTGCAAAGCTGCACCACAGGAACCAGGCGCAGTTGATGGCTCCCTTGCACCATCTGCTGGTCAAATGCACTCATTGCACTCTGCAGAAAACGTGGATTTGGGCCCTGACAGGACTCTGGCGGGTTTTTTTTAAATTGTGAATAAGAAGAAAACTTAAATCCTGCTGGTTCAACCATGAACACGAAGTACAAATACTAGTATAAATACACAGTCAGGTATCTGGACTGTGACTCACACCTGACACCATCACACAGGTTGTTTCACACCACACAAACATTATCACAGTGAATTCAATATATTACATCACTGGTTCTTTGATAGGCACCGATGAGTCTTTAAGGAAAACATTTCAACGTTTGTTTTAAAGATTCCTCCACAAGCAACACAGCAAATCAACCAAACTAAATAATAATACATTCAAGTTAAAGACACTTACTGTTGCAGCTTCACTCGTCAGTTGAAATCCATTTGAAACTCATATTTCCACATGAACAGAAGTTTAACATTTAACCACCAAACACTTTCTGCTCCAAACACACATTTTCCTTTCTCCATTCAAACCAGCACTTCCTGTCTGTGGCCATTTTTTAAACTCAAACTCGTAGGTGAGCGGGGACACAGCGCCTCCCTCTGGCTGACTGCAGAACTACATCTGAGGCACAATCATGTTGCACAACCTGTCATAAATAAACTGCTGACTGTCAGAAATGGTCTCGACAGGACAGCCAGCTCTCTGCAGAGGTGTGACGGTGGGAAGCCGGAGCTGTGGGCCAAGGCCTCAGCTCGGCCGAGTCACACTTCGTCACCTCGGCTGGTGTCTGTGATCGCACCCACGGCAGCTCGAGCACAGTTCCCAGGGTCATGCCACCAGTCTCACTCTCTGGAGATTAACCAGAGAGTGAGACATAGAAAAAAATAAAGACATAGAAATTACAAACAGGAAACTCTGCAGTGGAAATTTAGAAAATAAGCATAATTATGAATATCTAATTTTGAGCTTCACCGAATTGAGTTGATTTAAAACACCTGCAAAGGAAATGAAACAGTTGAGTAGAATGTACGAACATCAGTAAATCAAACAACAAGAGAGTGAAGAGCTGATATCAATATATTTAGATTTTTATAACAGGCTTCAGCTGATCATGAGGAGCTGCTGTACGAGAGAGGGTGTGTGGCAGTGGTGACACGTGTCACCACAGAGGTCGACCCCGGGATCGAACACTGTCCGTACCTTGAGGTGTGCATTCCTCACACTCGTGTTCACACCAGCTCCTGGGAAAAGAGGCGGCATGTGCCTGAAAAGTCCAAAACAAGAAGATGGTGGAGAGAAAAGAATTCCTTTTTAAATAATGTTAATTTATCACATGTATTGTTTTGACGACCAAAACAGAACAATAGATACAGAAATAGATAAATGTGGAAATATAAAACTAAAGTAAAAAATGGAATGAATGTAGAGATATAGATATGTACAATTACATTAAGAAATATGACAATATAAAAATACAGAAAAAAGAACGTAGAGAAAAAATCAAAGTAATAATGAAAAAATACAGAAATAAATACATTTGGAAATATGGAAATAAAGAAAAAATGATGTGGAAATGGATAAATATAGAAATTTAATAATTTAAAAATACAGTAATAAATAGGAAAATGTTAATATATACATATATAATTTTGGCAGGTTCAGTCCTCTATAATATTGGAGGTGGTCAGACTCTGTCACACACACACACACACACACACACACACACACACACACACACACACACACACACACACACACACACACACACACACACACACACTATAAACGTGCAGAGATGTTATGTTGACATGAATGAATCCAGTGAGAAGCTGCAGGGTTTATACGTCACTTGACCTGAACTTTGTGCAGTGGAGGTTATAAGTTCGTCAGACGGGGCCCCTGGTTTTATATTTAACTCTTGGAGGTGAGTAAATCTCACACCCCAGTAAGTGACACTCCACAAGCTCTGACACCAAACCCTGGGAAGTTCCAGGCCGGGGTTACAGAGGTTATCAGAGCTCCATCACATCTCCTGATATCAGACCTCCATGTGGTCATTACATTGTATTGTGATGCTCAGATTGTGATTTTAAGCCACTTTGAAATATCTTCCTCCAGGAGGCAGCACATCTTTGTGTTTGTCTCTTCACACGTCTGCAGTCTTGATGGAGGCGACATCTACAACCAGCTTTATTCCTCAGTGAAACATAACAAGTGAGTGCACACGTCAATTCATTAAAACAATCTGAATGAACAGTCTATCCAGTCGAGGTCACCGGTTCAGTGGCAGTGCACGGCGCCCTGCTGCAGCCTGAGGCCGCCGTGTCTCCCATCACGGAAGGTGTTTAGACTTTGCACCCTGATCAACACCCAGAGGTGATCTCCAGGGTTCCCACAGAAACTCCTCGCAGGGTTTACACCAGGGTGAGTTGAAGAGTTCAAGTCAGAAACTCAAGACCCACTGACATTTAAACACTCCAATCTTTTTCTCTGCAGATTCAAAGAATTTATCTCATATGGTTTTAAATTTGTGCTGCTTAGGCACTGGACTGACGGATGATACACTTGTTAAAGTACTTTACCTCTGTGTTCATTTAAGTTCTACATCACATCATTATACTGGAGTACTGCATCAGAGGATCATTACTGTAAGTGCTGCTTCAATAATCAGTGGGAAAATCCAACATGTTCAGTGGCTTCTCATTTTTTCTTTTGGATTTAAATGGCTGAACATTTTTTATAAACCAAAACAGCTCAGTATCAGCTGATTTGCAGTTCATGTCTTTCTTTTTTGCTTTATCATTTTTTATTTTCACAATCTACCAAGTACACAGAGATAGTAGTTGCGATTCACTTAATCTCTGGATGTAATATATCGTAATGTTGTGGTGCATTCTTATTTGCAGCACTTAGAAATGGCGCACAGTACAAAATGCCTGTACAGGGGGGAGAGCGGGTTATTAGAGGCCCTCAAGCTTATTTGTGCCTCAGGATGTCATGATGGTTGAATTCAGCTCCGATGATCACATGATGAATTGTTCTGTCAGAGTTTAGACTGAATTTGTCGACAATCTGAAAGTGACAAAAATCTGAAATGTAATTTATTGTGGATTCAGTCGATCGTTCATGTGGTTCACTCATCCATTCATTCATGATCTACTGAGAGGAGGAGAGAACACACGGAGCCTTTTGATGACAAATTAATTCTGTGTAAAGCTTCACAATCACAATTACACAAAATATTGATTTTACCAAACTATTATTAGTCTTAAAGGTTCAGTGTGTAGAAGTTTGTGATATCTAGTGTTGAAGTTGCATGTTGCAGCTGAACACCCCTCACCTCACCCTCTCCCTCCAAACATGAGAGAGAACCTGTGGCAGCTTCAGTCGTCATAAAAACTCAAAAGGTGTCTAGTTTGTCCAGTCTGGACTAATGTGAAAAACATGGCTGCCTCCGTAGAGAGGGTCCCCTCGATGTAAATATAAAGTATTTGAATATAAAATGTCTTTTCTGGGATAAAGGAAACTACAGTTCATACAATTTAGATGAAACAAACTAGTGAAATCATCATGAGGATTATTTTACATTCAATTTCTGCCAATTGTTCCCTTTCACCTACATCTTACACACTGGACCTTTAAAGATGATTTGACTGGAGGTCCACACGCAGACAGAACGTTCACCTCTGCCTCTGTCTTCGTCCAGATCTCTGCTGTTATTGGCACCTTCCACATGTCAAACAGTTTCCACACTTCAGGCGACACTGGGCAGGAAGTGACGGCTTTACCACTTTGCACTTATCCATGGGAACAGAGCTGTTCAGCCCTTAAACAGGCGGATGTGTTGAGCAGAGTTTAGAAACTCTTTAATGAATAATCCAAACCCAGGAAACTCAACAGAATAACACCTCAATATATCTGTTTTCAATTCAGTTGATAATATGATTCCAAGTTTCCCTAAAGTCTGACATGATACAAAAATAGATCCCAGACATCAACATAATTTCTTATGCATTTTATTGCAAAGCTCAACAAAATACAAATGAGGTAGAAAATGAATAATTTAAAGCGTCATGCTTAGTATCAAAACGAGGATGTATTTACATATATGTACATGAATAAATTAAGAGAAATAGAATAATAATAATAAAATTAACAATAATAAAATAAATTGTCACATTAGGGAACAGTTCAGAGAGTCTTTGCAGGAGACAGTTAGTTCAGCTCCTTGTCCATCTCCTCCTCTTCATCGTCGCTGTCTTCATCGCTGCTGGAGTCCTCGTAGACGCAGATGGTCGCTTGGACCGGATAGTTGCGCAGGAGCATTTCTGCGTCCTGGAACAGGTAATCGAAGCATCTCGACTTTGGCCAATACAACCTATAACAAGAGGAAACAATAATCAATACACGATGCATACAGGGGGATGCAGCACATTAGAAATAATGGTAATGTGGGGGGGGGGGGTAATGAAGAGAACTTACTTGACTGGGTGCACGAATTGAGGAGGTTTTGAGGACTTTGGATCAGAGAGGTCTCCATGTATGGAATTCATCTGAAAGTTAAAAATTTTTTATCTTGTTAGACTTTTTATCCATTAAAATTGAAAATGCATGTTTGAATTTAAAGACTTTAAGAGTTAAAAGGGAACTAAACCCACCTTGTGTGCGTCAGGTTTGTCTTCTCCAGTCCACGGTCTCCACATGTCGGACTGCTGGGTGCTGACATTGTCTCCGTTAAAAGCAGAAGGTAATCCACCGTTAGTTGGGAAGGTCTCCATGGTTTCCTTGTGGTTGTCTGTCCTGCGTAAAGTCCTGAGAGGATGTGAGGCTGCAGTGCCAGGAAACCTCCTATTTATCAGAGCCCTCGCGCAGCCGGTGCCAAATTGCGCTTTGACGCGTCCCCAAGTGTTTCCATGCGCCACGATGGTGAGGTGCGAAATCACACTTTGGCAAACTCCGAGCATTTGGCCACTTTCTGCCTCAGTCCTGAGTGTAGGATTTAAACTCATACGATTATATTCTCCTTATAGATTGAGACTGTTTTCTAACGATGAGCTCTGTTTTTACTTGTGTTAGTTTTCAAAGGCCTTTACGCACTCGCTCACTGTGTCCACTGTGCTGCTGTTAAGGCTTTGAGCGCACGCTGGTTTGATTATAGTCTGTACCAGGGAGGTTTTAATTAACTGAGGTCTAATGAATTGAGTGATGGTTCAGTTTGGTTTATTAAATTAAAACGTTAATTAAAAACCTAATTGAACTCTTCAACCTCTTCACCTCTCGGTATCTGTGTGCGCAGCCATTTGGGCTGAGAGGTGTGAAGAAACACGTGCCCGACTGTCGCCGCCCGCTGAGAGGCTGATGGAAGAAGGCTCGTGCGCTGTGAGGGGGGGTTGACACGCGCCAGCCCTCCATTCATACACTAGCAGGGGGATGGGGTATGTGTGTGTGGGGCGTGGGGTGCATTATGGGAATTCTACGTGTTGAAAGACATCATCGTTTAATTCATTAATTCATTTATTGAAAGGAGTGATGCTTTCTTCCAGTGCACCAGTAGGGGGCAGCGTGAGGCCACATGCAGGGATATGTGCAAACATGTGATGCAACTTTTATGTGTATGTGTTAGAGAGCAGATTCTCCTGCTGTCATTCAAAACTAATGTGTGTGTGTGTGTGTGTGTGTGTGTGTGTGTGTGTTCTCTAGAGAACAGTCAGAGCTTGACACTGATAAGGTCCACAGACTTTTCTTTCTTTTCTTCTTCCTTCCTTATTTCCTTCCTTCCCTCCCTCTGTCCTTCCCTCAACCATCTCTCCATCCATCCGTCCTTCAGTCCTTGTTTCCTTCCATCCATCCATCTGTCTTTTCTTCTCTCTGACCTTCCTTCCTTCCTTGCTAACTGGACTCACCATGCACTGCTGTGAGCTTCATTTGCAAACATATACAGACTCATCACATGCTCTTGCTATTCAAACACATTAACAATAGACCTTTTTATACAGTGTTGTACCATTATGATTTTAAATCACAGAACAGTTTCATGTTATTTTATCACTTTTATGTTAAGCGAGAAAAAAGCAAAGTAGGTCAAAAAGAGTGAATGAAAAGTAAACAGAAAGCAGGGTCAGTGTTTGGGATGTGTCTGTCACTTCTGGATGAAGACAAATTGAAATTCTCTGCAAGGTCCAGAGACGAACGTGTCCCACATCATCGACCACACACAGAATATTAAGGTCACTCATCAAAGAGGCGATCCAGGAGAGAGCCATTATCCCTTGTTGGTTTATTCATCATGAACAGGTAAAGAAAGGAGGAGACGGAGATAAAGGGACACAGATGAGCTGCTGATGTGTTTTTGAGACAAGGAAATATTTAAAAAATGATACGACACAATCTGTTTTTTTTGTCCTTCTGCAGATTAAACAAAAGACTGAACTGAATTGACAACAGGTCTTATCCCCTCCTTTGTGTTCATTTACACTTCTTCTCTTACACAGACTGTTACACTCAAATGTCCCCTCTCCATGGCAACAGGCGACCCCAAATAACATAATTTTCTAATAATGGGCTCAGTAAAACCTTGTCCTTTTATTTTTGCTTATTAAGCCACCACAGTGATTTTATTATGCTCCTGGATGAATGCATGTGGAAGCTGCAGCCCTTCATGACGTCGCCTCCCATGTGTGTTAGCACTCTATCTTTTTAGCTGGACTCGTGCATTGAACCAGTTTTGACATTTTAATCGAGAAGCTGCAGTGTACAGATTCATTTGAAGGACTCAGATCGCTGCTGCACATTGTGACACGGAGCGGAAAACATGCTCTGCTCCAGTGCTAGCAGTATTTTTAGGATTTGCTCATGTTCCTGGCACATGCTGGGTGTCTTATCCGCAAGACAAACATAACAGAAAACCTTCATTTATCTAATTAATGTCGCACCTGAGTGATAATGTTGCTAAACCTTCTGTATATTGTGACTATTACCAGGGAATGTCAGTCAAGAGATTGAGTAAACAAGAGAACTTGAGCTGTTTGTGCTCATTTACGATCTCCTCCCCGTTTTCACACCCTGACAGCTTTCCCCAAACACACAGCAGTTGGGCATCACACATGTCGCCCAGCATCTTCCAAATGGAGAACTCCTCTGTTTTAATGAGATCTTAATCTGTCTTCATTTGGCAGAGGCCTGGAGGATTAACTCAGAGAACAGAGACAACAAGAAAACAAGATATTCTGTTTCTTACAAACTTTTAAATCCAGACCGCCTTTTGAAAACTGACACCTCTCTCCTTCAAGTTTGGCCAAAATCAGTCACTTACTTGTTTTTGTAATCATGCTCACAAATAAAAAAGCAACAGATAAGCACAAGACAGCAGCTGATGACATAACGTCCTTGGCAGAAATGATGAAGAAAATAAATGAATTTACCGAGGGGCCTGTGGGCCACACCGAGGGTAGTTATCATGATAATAGTCTTTGCATTCTGGTCATGCAAGACCGTTGATTAAATGTAATCCAGGGCACAGTGGCATTGACCTTTGCCCTCCTTAAAGATGTGAGTAATGTCTCAGATTCAAAGAGACGCATGTACAAATAAGAAGAATGGTCCTCAGTGCAACCACAGGAGGAAGAAGAGAGTTCACTCATCCCACCTTCTTGCCTCCAGCTTAAATGCATTTATTAATTTATTGGTTTTTGAGAAGAAAAAGATTTGAAGGTGTAAACAGTAATTCTTTTTAGTCTGTGCATCACCGACTAATCGATAAAAGGTGTTTGTGTTCGAATTGAGGACGACCTGCTTCTCGTCTCTAAACCCTGAAGAAAACATAATGTCCTCGGTGGATATAATGACAAAACATACATAATACAGATTGTGAATACTTGCATTTCGAAGAGGAAATGTTTATTTGCTTGCTCATTGTGGGAGCTGTTGGGTTTCTCTATAATTTCCAGGGTTATAGGGTCTTGGCCTTCAATGTAGAGTGCCTTGAGATATTGTATATTATGATTTGTTGCTGTAAAAATAAAACTGAGTGGAATTTTGACCTAGAATGACTCACAGTAAAGTGTGTACGTCCACCGAGCCCAACAGCTTCCTCGTGTTTAATCAAGCTGCACCAAACTGCACACACTCAAATATCAGTCCACTAAACCTGATTGTTGTCATAAAGATCCACAAACTATTCTCTGACAAATTAAGGAAAATTTTTAAAAATGCCTTATCTCACAATATCAAAGAAAGTAAAGACAATTTTCTTGGATCCGTTCTCTGATGCGGATCCACACCGAAGTTTAACATTTTCTTTACCTGATCCATATCACAGCCTTCCAACAATTACTGTCTTAATCCCTCCAGTTGTTTTTCTGCAATCGTGCCAACTAACAGACAAACACACTGAGACAAAACATAACCCTCTTGGTGGAGCGTGTTCATGCATTCAGGTGAGTTGAGGACGTTTCATCAAACCCTATTTATTATTCAAATCCTGAACAGCCGGTCGCGGAAATTCAATAAGCTCATGGTACAAAATCATTCAAAATGTGCCTCAAATACAAAATGTTGCAGTTAATTCAATGTGATGCTCTGATGAAGTCATGCGTGACCACGGCAGTGCCTGTTCATGTGGTTTTCCTCTGAACTTTGAGTTATGTACTGAGAAATAGATGTGCAGGGGGTCAGACTGAACCAGATGCCACTTCAACTGAAATCCAGAGTGTTCCCTTGGAAACCATCCGCTGAAGAAACAAATTAAATAATGCACTGTAAATATGAGAGGAAATACTCGTGCCTTATTAGTTCATATACACTTCTCTCAACAACCAGCTTTATTTCAGTCCCAGACCTTCCAACACTCACAGCAGAGACTTTAATCCCAAAGCAAAAAGGTCAAGATGACAGTGCCCTGTCTTCTCCTGACTGACTTTCATGATTGCTCAATATCACGCAGACAGATTTTTGGGTTCACGATGACATAAAACTGAGCTGGAAGACTCCTCCAGCACTGATCCACTTACAAACACCTCCTGGTGGGAGTCAATTTAGATAACTGAGGCGAGAGAGAGGATCTCCGAGGGTTTGCAGCTTGAAAGAAATTGAACTGTGTGAGAAGTGGGAGAGATTTTAAAAAATCTCCTTCAACTGAAAATGAGCACAGACCAAGGAACAAATGGGAAATATGATGGAACTACAATGGCACTCGTTTTATGTTAGCTAAGTTATTAAAAATAATAATATATAAATACAGTATATACTATGTTTTTAGAGGTCATTGCAAATGATATATCAGCCAGCAGCATGTCTTTTAACCTGAACACGTAACATTAAGTAGACTCGGTGCATCGCGCCCTCCAACAGTCAACTTATGAAATGTACATTTTTATTTGGATCTACACTCATAAATGTCAGTGCCCTAAACAGGCCATGTTTTTTTAATCAAGATCCATGAAGTTCCTCCCTCACCACAACTGTATCCTTCCACCACATTTCATGTTAATCCATCCAGAAGTTTTTACTCACTCCTGCGAATTAAAAGATGGATCTGAACCCAAATTGTATGGATCCTTCCCTGACCCATACCGCACCCTTCCACCAAGTTTCATGTTCATTCCTCTCACAATTTTTGCATAATCCTGCTCAAAGTACAAACAGACAAAAAAGCGCCCATGAAAATACAACCTCCTTAGTGGAGACAGTCAGTAAATATGAGAAAGAGAAAATAAGTATAATTATAAATGTAAGGTCAAGTCACAAAGACTCAAGGATAATACATTCTTTCTGTTGAATAACTCCTTTCATGTTGCAACAATGCAGAGCCCATGAACCCTCTATTTTCATTTCACAAGAGCAAAGACAGAGCCACGTGAAAGAGTGTGAAGCCAAAGACACATATTCTACTCTTAAGAGTCTTTTTTGTGTCTGTGTTTTTTTTTCTGGGGTAACTGTCAGACGTACTGTAATGTGTTACCGCACTGAATCTCAATCACTACCAGCCTCATCTGAGTGCACAGCCCCTGCAGTGGTGAGTCAGATATTGATGCTATTGTTGCCCCACTGCTGCTGATTATGTCGAAAAAAAACAAGTTCACCTGTTCAACTGAAAGAGTTCACAATCCATCCAGCTAGTGGCCAGTAATAACTACACCTCCTTATGAAACCACATCTGCTACATTTCTTTTTCCATCAAGTTCCATTTATTATTCCCCTGAGAAATCTCTCAAATATCTTTGTCCGGATCTGTACCAAACTTTAATGGGTTCTTTTTTGGCCCATGTTCCATCCCTCCACCAAGTTTAATGGAATTAGTTTTTGATAAACAAATGGACCAGGGTGAAGCGTAGGTTAAAATCAGTTTAAATAAAATGTTTTCATCCTGAGACCAACGCTAATACACTAATGCTAAGCAGCTAAGACGTGTTGATGACTTTTCAAACATGCAATGGACATAAAACTGGAAGAATTCAATACCTCAGTATGAAAGAAAAGAGCTGGACGCAGACAAAAATGTCGACTTGGAGAGAGAACAAGTTTCGAGAGCGTTTGCTGAAAAGGGCAGAGGCAAAACATGTTCCTTCTGCTGCAAAAGTTATAAGTTAGAGAGTTTCCTGTTGTTGGAAACGCCTCAGACCTGGACAAGCTCCTGCTGTGTTGTTCATGTGTGAAAAGCCAGAAAATGTCGGGACCTAATTGTCCCAACATTTTCAGTTTGAAACGGCACATCTATGTTCCTGGCACATATCAGTCATACTGGTGATACAAGGAGTTTTTAATCCTCACTGACAAGAACTTTGACAGTTTAGCTGCCAGCGACCACCACGCACATTCCTTTTGATCAAAGCTCTCGCAATATTCACTGTGACTCCAGCGCAGCATAATATCTCACCACGACACTGCAGTTAGAGAAGAACAAAGCTGTGGCCCAAAGCAGAACCGACAGAAGGGAAATGAATTCTGCAGCGTCGGCCTGCAAATGAACGACAGAAAACAGAGATGAGAGCAAGCTCAAGGTCGTCTTTACATGAGTTGATATCTGTGATCGAGTGATTATCTTTCAGCCTTTTTTCTACTGCGCGATGTGACACAGTATCAGATGACATTTTTCTATTTTTGTTTTGAAAAATCACATGATTATACATGGCATCCAGACACACATGCTTTTGCTGTTTATGCTTTTTAGAGCAAATTATTCACAAACTGTAAACAACAAACGCTATCAGCCACTAGATTATTTGCCAGATGCTAGAAGCAATCCTGATGCATCACTGAGCATCAAAATAAGAACACAAACGCACTCACAAACACACCCACTGCTGCCCCCAAAAACCTCCCAGGAGCAGGGGCTGATCCAGGGGCCATTGGCCTTAGCTGAAATCTGATCGGCCCCTCAAGTGCCCGTGCTCTCTCTGGAGTATTTTTAGTAGCTTATTATACGAACAATAAATATGACGATTTTTCATTGAAGTACACAAAGACAAAGACTTAAAAGTGCATCTGAATCAGGAATTGTGCATGGACATATAACATATAACTGGCCCCTCAGTCTAAATTGTGGCCCCTGATTTAGAAAAATCCTGCCTTCAGGGGAGGTTGTTTCAAAGATACAAACTGTGTGAGAATCATTAAAAATATGTAAACAATTTAAGCCTCGCTGTTCTTCTCTGAACTGCGATTTTTCAGTGTAACTTTAATAGAAAAAAAAAATCATATTCACCAGAAAATGCTTGATGCTTCAAATTAGATGTTTTTCCAAAACCCAAGAGAAAAGGAGACAAACCGAGAACAGATGCTTCGTGCACTCAGAGAAGCAACGAGTGAGCGGAAGCTGGAGCAATGGAAATCTGTTCCAGCAACAAAATATCTGAGTGCAAGCATACGTGTTTGAACAAATCTAAGCGCAAGCAGGGGCTATTTGAGTACACACACAGGGTGAAAACATTAGAAAACCTGAACATGAAATGAATAATAGGGGATTTAATTGCTGCTTATCTTGATGAATTCCCTGAGTCAACTGAGTTAAACATGATTTAGAACTGGGCACCTCTGTCTTCTTCTGGAATAAAAGCTCTCCGCAGTAAGAAGTCCTTGAGATAACAGGCGCTGCGGAGCTGTGTGCAGCCTCCTGACTCAGTCCCTGACACTGCGAGGATGAGAAACACTGGGTCAGGAGGAAATAAATCTTTATCTGACATTTTGTAAAGGTATCTGCTGGAGAGTGGAATCCATGTTTATAACCTGTGTTTTTGTCTGAAGCACTGAAGCAGCAGAGAAACAAGAGGGAGGTGTTGATGTCAGCTGGTGGCAGAGAAGTAGGTTCCTCGTGGTGGTTTAAATGTAGCATCGGCACGCTGCCAGATTCAGACTTGTAATTTATTTATACGCTTGGATGTGTTAATGCTACAAGAAGTATTTTCACACAGAGCTAGTTTCTCATTCAGCACAAACAGACAGATCATCTTTAATTCACGGTTGGATTTCTCATATATATAACACTGCTCTATGCCCTGCTCCTTTCAGACTAAAGAAGTGTGTATTTCCAAAATCCTAAACCGAGTTTTTAGTTACCTTAAAGCTCGGGTTGGTAACTAAGGCTGCTTGTTGCAACAGTTTTTTGCTAATCTTAGCTTACTGTAGTTGCCATGAGCAGATATCATAGAAATCACTGTGAAACTGTTGGGAAGAGACATTAAAAAGCATCCAAACACCGTCCTGGGTTTTCCACTGTGGCATCAGACTGACAGTCTAATATTTGGAAGTAAGACGCTGAATATTAAAATCCCTCAGTTGGTTTAATTTATAGTCTGATCACAGGGTTGTGATTAAAACACCTTGAAGCTGCAGCGACAGGACATATGACAGATTTTGGCCTGAGATACTGAGAAAAAAAAGTGTTTTCATTCAGGGAAAAATACTTTTAGCTGGAGGCCCAGTGAATGAATGGATGCCTGCAAAGAGTAAAGTAATGAATGACTTCTGATAAAGGCTGTCGCTCATGTGAAGATTTACAATGGCATGAAAATGGCTCATTTAGTGATGTGGTGCTTGAATTTTAATAAGCATTTCCTGCCTCTAGCTGACACATTTTCAAACTCTGCTCAGTTGAATCCACTTTGTTTGAAGCCTCGCAGGAACCTCTTGCTTGACCACAGCAGATGGTGGCTCCATTCATGTGTGCACCTGGTGGGTGGCAGGTTATGAAAATGTGCATGGTGGGGTTTCACCAAACGTGTCACGACAAAACTTAGGTGATGCCGGCGAACGCTCAAAATATATTTGGGTTTTCCCTCAGCAGCAGGTCGGTAACGTGCAATATAAACACTTTGTGAAATACACTCTGATTTTATTGCAGACAGCGCCGCCAAGTCTCCTGACACTCACTGAATGTCATGAAAAATGGAACCTGTGATTCTGGTGTTGATGGATCTGTGACCATTGGCGTTGGACTGTGTATAAAGATGGTTGACATGACAGCTCCCCAAAAGTGAAGCCAAACAATCTGCATCACCCTCTTGGTGGCTGTCTGCGGTATAGGTCATAAACTCCACCTCCTCCATGTTAGTTGATGGAACATGTGGCTTTACGCCATAATCACTATAGTCTTTAAAGATGGCGGCACCCATAACCAGATATTTTAGCTCCATTGAAGGAAGTAGATCCTCATATAGTCTGTGCTATATACTCACATGTTCTACATTGAACTCTTCTGTATTAGCATTAAAATCAGTAATTTTACATAATGTTGACATGAATTCATTATATATGAAATCCTGGGGAACAAGAAAAAACTAATCAGAAAACAACTAAATCAGTAGCAGGTTAAAGTCAAGGAATATATGTGATTCAGTTTTTTATTTATTATTTATTATCAAGCTGCGTGTTATTATGTTAATCTGTGATTTGTTCCTCTGAGTTTTGCCACTGAGCCGTACTGAGTCATCCCAGATTATCGTTTTGTCATATTCATGTCTTTTGTTCCCTCATCAAACAAAGTGGTGTGATATGCATAATTAATAGTATTATTAATTAGCATGGTTTTTAAGAGTGGGTGTATGATCATAGAGGAGGGAAACAACTTCAGAAGATCTGTGATTGGTCTTTTATTATTATTTCTAATGTGAAACTAATGAGGACACCCACCCAAACTTACTATTATTATATTCTGAGGAAGATAATTCTCCTCACTGCCCTTGCACAATGTACAAGTTATATATAAATATATATTAATTTATATTGCTATTGGTTCATGGTTCAAGATGTTGATGTGTTTGTAGAAAATGTTCTTACATCCTCCAGACCGTTGAATATGAGAAGTGGTAATATTTTCATCCCACATTAAAAACCCACCGTCCTGTATGTATTCAACCAAAGGTCTTGACTCTTTATTAAACGCATTAATTATCTATGAGGGTTCAATACAAATAGACCTGGAGATTAATCAGCTGCTGCAGTGGACACACCTCCTCACACTGGAGAATATCCATGTCTTATTATTAGCAGCAGCCTCACTCCTGACATGACACCTGAAGAACAATCCCAGTTTCCCTCTGGATGAGCCTGTCGTGAAGAGGAGGCTGGATGAGGCTGACGCGCACTGAGCTGCTGCTGCTGCTGCTTCTCCTCCAGGGCTCTCAGAGGGATGGAGGGACTTTTTGCGTCACGGTGAAACGATGGATTTCCCCTCTCATCTTCACATTTTGGGTACGTTTTTAAAATCCCGGAACAACGACGTAGCACCCAAGGAGTTGTGATTTGCGCAATACCCAAATCCAAAAGACAGTGGAGTTGTTCCCAACACCAGGGGGAAGATTGTGTGGTTTGTAAACTTCGATGCGTAAATGGCAACATGAGCCCTGTCAGCAGCTTCCTCGCTGGATTGATGTCGTGTGTTTTTCTTGTGTCAAGGTTCGTTCAAACCGGGGGTTGAGATGTCCGACCTCCACAACCGGAGCCAAACCAGCGCGCGTCGCGGGGAATACGTGTGGCAGTATGAGTATTATGACGACGAGGAGCCCGTGTCTTTTGAGGGACTCAGGGCGCACAGATGTAAGACGATGCCTCACCTGCCATTGTTTCTGCCGCGTGTGGGCGAGCCTCTTAGTGCATGTTCAGTATTTGTGTGTCAGCAAACAAGGTTCCTGTGCATTACATGTATTGTGGTCCATGTTGCCTCAGCAGTGATAAACATGCTTGTCAATAAACACATGATGCTGCAGCACCTGGACTGGTAGGTGCTCTACACTCCACTTGTAATGATCAACAAAACTTAATGAAAAAAGAAAAATTGGCACAACAGAGGAAGCTGGAGTCATCTTCCAATTAGATTTTAGAAATCCTGAATGCCTGCTTTCAAACAGTAATAGATTATTTCTGCTCTTGTGGGAGCCCCTGCAGATGGGGGTCAATGATTGAAACCATTTGCTGTAATAAGATTCTCTCCTCTCTGGCATTTCAGACTCCATCGTCATTGGCTTCTGGGTCGGACTCGCTGTGTTTGTCATCTTCATGTTCTTTGTGCTCACGCTGCTCACGAAGACCGGAGCTCCACATCAGGAGTGAGTATTAAACCATGTTTCCCACACATTTCACTGTTGCAGGAGTGCAGGGCAATTCAGCCCTTACACTTCCAATCTCAGACACTCGGGGCTGGAGGATAAACACAACGTGTACAGAAGCACAGAGTGGCAGTGCTGCGATGAGTTCCACTGATGTGTTTGCTATTCTGACGGCAGATTGTGTTGGACGGCTTTCTGAATGTTGTTGTACCCGTCTGTGATAAGCTGATATTTTGCTCGGAGGTATGGTGGAAACTGCTTAGGAGTTCCTCTGATAAGGTCAGACTGAGACTAGCACTGAGGTCAAGCTAAAAAGAAATAGAGAATTTATTGGCTCGCTGTATTTCTTTTCCCCGCTATTCTTTTTTTTTCTTTTAGTGTGTTATTCAGGACGCAGAATCAAAAACAGTGAAAAAGAGAAAAACAAGACAAGAAATCTGAAGCAGTGGTGCAGAACCCATTCTGAACATGCCTGTTTGCCTGGCATGTGGTGATGCTGGTTGCATCTTTCGTTTTGAAACTGACCTGCAGTATTCAAGACCTGCTGAGAACCCTGGAGCTGCACCATCGTTGCTGTTCATCTGTTTATTCAAGGTTCAGTGAAGCTCGACTTAGTGCAGAGAACCAGTTGTCGTGAAAGACTTCACATGAGTCACAACCGCTGCTGCTACAGAGGACTGGCCCTTATTCTAATTTTATTAATATTGAACTTATCGTGCGACCAAATTGCATCAAATTCAACAATAGACAAGACAAGTGTTAAGATGAATGGTTCAAATACAGAAAGAGAGAGATATCTGGAATTATATAGTAGATTGGTTCGACAGCTACATACATATGTTTCATTAAAGCCCCTCGTGTTTTCAAAGCCTTTTCCTGCAGCAATCACAATCTAGTTCTTTCCTTCTTCCCTAAACAGAAATCCAGAGTCTGCTGAAAAGCGGCATCAACCAGGAAGATGTCTGGTGGACCTCGGCGGTGTCCAGGATGAAAATGAAAAGGCCTTCTCTCGTCCACTGCTAGAGGGGTCCCGCTCGTATTTTCATTTCTTTATCAACGAGGAGGATCAGGGTGAGGGGAAACAAAACCCAGAAGATAAGAAGTTTGGGAGGCAGACGGGGGCTGTAGCCCAGCAGGGCACCTGCAACCAGCCCAGAGGAATCATGGATGATATGGAGGAGGATGTTGAGGAAGCTGGGGGACACCACCAACCTATGATGGGACTAATGGAGGAGAGTAAGAGAGACAGAGAGTGTGCCTCCATGTCCCACTTCAACATCCCTAATTTTGTGAGTTTGGAGCACAGCTCAACACTTGGGGAGGACGATTTGTAGAGCGAGAAGCACGTCATACTGAAACAACACCGTGACTCCCTGTGACATCTACTAACGCTGTTACTACAAAACATAAAAAGGCAAGGACATGGTTATTTAGTTTGAATTTCCTTTCATAGGTCCATTTGTGACTCAGAAAAACACTAACCTGCCACACAACACTACCATTTTCATTCTGTGTTTTTCAGCATTCTTTCAGATCGGCCAGTAATCTGCACTTATGCTGCCCGACAGTTCCTTATTAAGTGCAGCTCTGTTTTAAAAAGACATTTCATTCCTGTTAAACAGTAGCTTTTACTTCAGCTCCTCCGAGGGTGGCTTCTGGAAAAGATGAATTACTACACCGGAGCAGATAGAAAAAATTCACTAGAGAGCGATGTGCTGTTGAATTGCTTTTTTCTGCAATCCTGGAGGGGGGACATTTTCTCTGCAACTCTGTCAACAAAGAAGATTAAAAACATAGGATTGTATTTGCTCTAAAATGGAATGTGAAGTGTATTTTTACTGTGGTAGCACCGAATCAAACATATCATTGTTCCTTTACAGGGTATAGGCAACCAGAGGCCATGGATGATAATGTGAATAACTGCTGATGTTGATGACTAATAAAGCTGATGTGATTTTGGAAGTCTACGCAACATTGGTGGAGTGAAGCATTTGTTACCATTTCACAACATACACCCAACTATAAAACTTAAACTTAAAACTATAGCACCCACCTAGTGCCAAACAGCAGGCAAAGTTAGAAACCAGCTAATAAACACACGCAGAATCATCTCAGCAGTCAAATACTTTGCTCAGTGTTCAGAGGAGACCAGAGTGGATATCGGACTAACAAACAATTATTAGTAAATGCTAATGTTACAGTGTTGTATCAATGTCTATTATAATGTTATATTAACTGTAGAAAAAGATAATATGTGAGCTTTGTGTTCACAACTTGTTTAAAATAAAAGTTAACGCTAGTTGAGCTTAGACTGTTTGTAAAGATTGATGATATCAAAGCTCCCAAAAGAGAAGCCAAATCATCTTGATGGCCCCCTAGTGGCTGGCAGCTATGCAGTTTATATACCCTGCCTCCTTTATGTTAGCAGATGGGAGACGGAACTATCAAAACATTTGTTTTAAACACATTAAAGAAATTTGATAAACTCAGTAAAAACATAACATAACAATTATGATTGTAATAGCTATAAAAATGTATTTTGTAATAGCATCAGTGTTTGGGAAGATTTGAGCTAACAACACGTACAAGCTCCTCCTGAGGAGAACCACACTCCTGTCTGTGTTTTTATTCATGTTTTAAAGTCAAAACAAATCATATTACTTTGCATTTTCAGGTGGTGATTATGCAAATGATCATTGCCAGCTATTGTTGTCACATTTCAGCAAATGCACAATATATTTGGCTGATGGGAGGACGTTGTGGAAATGCCAAAGAGTCAATCAACATTAACACATACTTGACATTATTTCAGATTTTGACAAACAACCCCTAAATCTTTTCCCGACACCCCAGGGAAATACATGTTCCAACACTAGGTCGTCTCACATATAGTATCTTGTGTTTTTTGAAAAGGGCAGGCAGTTGCAACCAAGCTGAACAAATGCGATTAGTTCATTTCCCAGAACAATTTGCAGGAAAGGCTTTGGCAATTAAGTCAGTGCATTGTGTTCTTTGCTCCTGGTGTAAGTTCACCGGCAGGGAATGTTATTCTTTAATTATTTTACAGCATTATCACATTCTGACATAAGAAGCAATTAATTAGTCTCTGACCAATGATCTATTACGGCAGCTGGCACGGGAACAATTCTGGAAATTGGTAATAAAATTCTGTTAATTGAAAAGTTCTTTCCACTTGCTGAGGCCAGAACACCACATACAGCACAAATATAACGTATGCCTGTTGTCACTGGGCTGAGAATATAAGTGTTGGCAAAACATTTATCATTAAACTTTCATTTTACCTGCACAGCTGAGTATTGTTCAGAAGTGTATCTGTCATGACACCAGAGAAGGATTACAAAATATCTGAGAGTTCAGATCTCAGTCAGGTCCACTTATCTCTGAAAAGAGGCCGCAGAGCTCAGACAGTAAAACGATGTGTAGGCAGCAGGTTAATGTCTGAGGTCATATCATGCTGAAGTTACCATCAGATAAATAAAACATGTGGCCTGTGAGAGGAGACCTGTGAGAAGCACAGCACAAAGGATGCAGCACATAAAACAATTGATTTAACCACATTCCCCTATTTCCTGGTGACCAGACTTCAAAATAAAGTAATTACCACATCAGGGGGGCGGGTTGCTGTGGTAATGAGAATCTAAATTGGCTGGTGGTGAGAAGGAGAGCAGCAGTGAATCACAGTTTTAGTGTTTAGTTTAAATACAGGACCACTGTGCAACAGCAAAGAAGAGAAAGCTGAGAGCATTTGTTAGAAAACAAAAGATGGAGAAACTGAATGTACGTCTAACTGCTGGTGGATAAAGTGTGCAGAGAGTATGCACACATGTATGAGTTTGCCCCGTGGCATGGATTTTGGTGTGGAGCCCTCATTGATCTTCAGTGGCATTGATGCACCAGTGGGAGGATGCAATGCTTGATTAAACCATGCTAAGTTTGCTGTAAGGAAGAAGAAGACTTCATTTTCAGGTGCCAACAGAGCTTCTTGAACATGTGACAGCCCATAACGCTTTTTATGGAGAAGACCGAAGGGGGAGGACCTGATAAAAAAACCCCAGTGAGACCTCCGTTATATGAAAATGGTTCAGGTTTCAGAAGTCCGATAGTGAGCAGAAAACAAAATCTGCAAATTATGTTGGACGAGAGTTGGAAATAAGAAATACTTTTAATTCTCATTTTAGCCGCCTCCTTCAACATGGACTGCGTCCTCTGAAGGACGGAAAACAATGAATTTATCATGACACATAGCATTATCTTAAACTTTATCAAGATTCTGTTGTTTTTTCAAACTCAATGTGTGAGATTAAAACACTCAGGAGGGGCATGCTCTGGACTCCAGGCTCCACATGCCCCTGCAGATTGCCTTTGTGCAGTGAGCGTCAACAACCAGTGGGTGGGGCAGTGGAGTCGAATCCATTCCACGTGGGGAGTCTGCCATTTGCTCTGTTCACCAAATGCCCCTCTGCGGTCCCTGCAGGCCTTGTAGTTCAGAGTTGTTGAGTTTGAAGTGACGCTTCAACAAATGAGCAGCAGCGGGGGAGGCGACTGACAGAGAGAGAGTGAGAGACAGAGAGAGGCATGCTGGGAGAAAGGAAAACATTGGCGTTTTGTTGACGCACATGATCCCGAAAAGAGCCAGTGGGTGTTAAAAAGAAATGTCAGGGAGACAACATATTGTGTCACTCATGCACAGGCTGCATGATCAGCAAGAGCCACTGTGATACAATATCTGCAAGACCACATAATTACCAGTTTGAGATGAAGCTTCCACAGTCTGATTCACTGGGATGTCACTGAGTTCTGATTAACTTCTCATTAAATCTAATTCAGGAAATTATTTCTAGGCTTAACTGAGCCAACTATCGCGACTAAAGGTCAAATGAACCGAGATGACTGCTGGTTATGTTTTGTCGGAGGATTAGAACATGCTGCTCGGCTCGTCAGCGGTGGTAAAAGGTCTGAGTTAGCAGATGCACAACATGACAACGCTCTGCAGATGAGTCACTGCACCAAACCCACTACATACAAAAGTCTCTTTATCTCTCTGCAATGCAGCGCAGGGTTTGGGAGCACATTCGACAGGGATTTAATTTTATCTCCAACTATTCCCCAGCTTAGTTTATACGATACTATAAAGCGTAGCCACCCAAAACAGTTATTCTAAATTGGGCAGCTGTCAAAACCAAACACCGTGGTGAGACTCACTTTGGGGAAAAAAAACTCGACAAAAGAAAATCCAACCTTAAATTAGACTGCAGTTCGAGAGCCTCTCTCTGGTGCAAGAGTGATGGACGAGCATTAAAAAAAAATGTATTCTAACTTCAAAAGAACGGCGTCTGGCCCCAGCAGGCTGCCAACTCAAACAGCTCTCGCCAAGCAAGAAGAATCTGGGTGGAAACAGAGAGCGAGTAACTGTTTTTCTTTCTCTGTCACTCAGCCCAACAAAAAGCGAGCTGGCTGTTGTTAGCAGCTGCCAGGTGAGCACGTCTGAAACTGTCTGAGTGTGACTCAGCGAAAGGGATTCTGTGGTAATGGATGAATTTTTAAAATAAAGTCTTTATATACTGAATATTTCAAGTGACAGTGTAAAGCAGAATGTGTGACTCACCCCCTCAAGTTCTCCTGCAAATCTTTACAATCCAGATCAATTAGTGGAGCCAGTGGAGGTGAAGAGTAAATCACTCTGTACATGTTTTTGTCAGGGTTTTTCTTTTTCAACTTGTCTGTTTAACTTTTTAATTAGTTTCAAACCAGTAGAACTAGACTGACGCAGCTCCGGGGGTTAGATCCTGTGAAATCAGCACGGTTGAGCATGTACCAACAGAGTGAACTTTTTTAAACCGTAAAAGGGAAACAGGCGTATATGTGTCACTGGGAATAAAACCCTGCTACATTTTAGCATTTGCCTACTGTACAATACAATACTACTAATACTACTTCACAATGAAAATGAATATTATGAGCTCCGAGATAAAACCAGAGAAAACTGCTTACGATTTTCTGTACGATGAAGTTCCTGAAATAACTAATAATAGTAAAAATATGTCTTTTGTGTGTTTGTGTATTTTATGTGTTTCCCACTCATTAAAATACAACATACGTCTCCACTTACAGAATACTGTGTCCATTCTAGAGAGATGTTTTATGGGAATCTGTGTTAATTGTTCGTATATTGATAAAGTTTTAAAAATACATTTTGCTATCGTTAGGCTGTGTGTGTTTTGGCATTAGTAAGAGTTAAAACATGTGAAAGGTGAGTGTAAATATTTCATAGGGTGTAGAAGGAGAGAGGTTTCAGTTTCTGTTGCACATTAATAAATGATGAAAAGGTGCAGACAGAGGTGGGGGAGTTTGCATATATTGGTGAATGTGCTCAGTGTGAATAAAAAGTGTGTGAGGTGTAGATGTTACCTGTTGGTTTTAAAAGTGGGGCCGGAGTCAAATATAGGTCCTCTGTTAAAAAAGGAAAAGATAAGTTAAGAACAATATGAGTGAACATGAATGGAATTGAATGAATGCATTAATGAAAAGTTTATTCTGGCATTTGATAATTTAATAAAAATTTAAATGCATATTTTATGTCAGAGGAATGAAGTGTGAACGTATCGATCATTTTATGTCAAACTAGCTCCACTCCGCTTCGGCTACCACACAAAACAAGTCATTTCAATCAAGCAACAAACAAAGATATGAAAAGAGCAGAAACCAAATAAACAGAGAAACAAAATAAACAGAGAAACCAAATAAAGAAAACAAGGAACGTGTTTTCAGTTTCTTTTTTAACCTGACTCCCACATTTTTGGGGGGGATATTTGGGCCAAATTTGATATTGAAAGGCTCAACGCCAACAACAAGGCCTGAAGTGCTGCATCATTGCCTGAAGTGGCCCACATCCACATGGTATCTGAGATCTGACTTACACGACTGTGGAAGACTTTACTTTGTTAAACAATCACAATGAGTGTGGAGATTTCTGCATCGTTATTGTTTTTCTTTTTGTCTTTGTCCGATGTCTCTTTATTTCATTTTATTTGTTGACCTATGTGTTTATATTACATGTATATTTTTACATGTGAAATGCAAACACTGAGGTTAGTCTGTATGACTTTATCCTGCAACAGTCACAGTCAGTGCCAGTGTTTGCATGTGGCCCTGGCGCAGTTGCACAAAACCTCCATAGCTGGCTGCTGTGTCACGGTGCTGTAAAGCCTTGGGGTGTGTGTTAGGTACCTGGCCGGGGCAGATTCCACCTACCGTCAGCCCGTCAGGAAAAAAAAAAACTCCTCCAAAAAGTCACCATGACACAATTGGTGTAAACCACAGCCACAGTCAGCCTTGGTGCTTTCTAACTTTAGCGCACTGAATATTCATCAGACCTGTGCGCCCAGGACGCACGGAGGAGGACGAGGTTATTACCCCAAGGACGAGGTGGCACTGGAAGACTTCGACCCGTGTGAAGTGCTTCTGCAGCGGCTGCGTTAGACCTAAGGACGGGGAGACACTGGAGGGACGGTTCTAATCATGGTAAGATGTTTCTCTGCGGCTCTGGTGACGTGCGTAAAGGGATGAACTCGGGGCTTACGTGGTTTTTTTTTTTCGCTCTTTAAATTGTGCAGTGAAGCTTCAGGGCTGCTGCCCTTTATTTTGGAGAAACCTGTTCGATGTTTTGTGTGGGCGGTTACAGGAAAAGAAATCTATCCAAATGAAACGAAGCAGGTGATGTTATCATTGTAACATCTAAACCACCCAAGCCTCTGAAATAATGTCCAACAACAAAAGGTATATATATATATATATATATATATATATATATGTAAAGAAAAGCCACACCCCCACCTATAGGCAAGGTGGAGTAATTGTGTATTCACGTGGCTTCGGAATAATGGTAAAAATCAGTTCCTGACTATGAAAAGTAGCATCAAGTCAGAACAAGCACTTGAAAAGTCTGCCAAACATTTTTTATAAAGTTCCTGACGTCATCAGGTATAAACCGACCTACATCATTTTTAAATCCGCTCTGACTCCACTGAAGCTTCAGAGCTGCTGTTTGTGTTGTGTTGAAACCTGTTGCATGTTTTGAAGTGGTTGGTTAAAAGAAAAAGAAGCTTTTCAAATCAGATCAGATTTTATCTCCAAAACTGTTTTTATTTCATCTGTGAACATCTAAGGTCAAACCACTCCGAAAGCATTCAAGCCTCGAAATCAATATCCAACATGACAAGCTTTATCAAAACAAACAAACAAACATCAGGCAGTCTGTGAGGGCCACATCCCCACCTACAGGCCAGATGGAGTAATTGTGATTCATTTGGTGTCGGAATAATCACAAAATGTCTGCCGACTGCGAAAAGTCTGCAGGAATTCTAGCACATGAGTTTCCAAGTTACTGACGTCATCACGTACAAACTAATTAATGCAATGTTTCAATCTGCACAAAATATTAGCTTTTATTTGTGTGACACCAAACTTTTCAGCTAATAAAGATGTTTTTATGATTAACGTGCATAAGTGTTGAATTATTTATATGCCTGTTATATGTACTTTTTCTGTGCTCTTTGTTATTCTGCAAATATTGGAAAGTGTTGTCAAGGTGCTGTTTATTTTAAAATTTGAAAAATTGAGTTTTTACCCAGACAGGAGAAGACAAAGGGTTAAGTTATTTGTCTTTGCAGTATGGAAAGACTGACTTGAGCGGCGCGCCAAGTGAAACAAGGGCAGGCAGATTCTGGAAAAAAACAAAAAAAAAGTGAAGTGCACAGGCTGAGAAACCCACAGTCACTGCGTCATTTCCCCTGGAAAACTTTGTTTGGACATGGCCTCCTTGGTGCCTTCGAATGCTCAAATAAACGTGGGAATTTCGAGAGCAGCAACCATAAAAGACCCGGACAAGGTGATTTAGCAAATTTAGGCCAGCGGGTCGTTTGACTAAAATATTCACAGCTGCTCATTTATGCACAATAGGTCTATTCTGGACTAATGCTGGAAACATTGAGTGTAATATTAGACCAATCTGCTGTGAAACGTGACAGACTATTAAGGACAACCACAAGAGCAAAGTTGGAGTCACTTGTCCTGATGTCTAGCGAGTGTCTCACATATTTGACAATTCAGGGATGCTTTGATTCTTTTGCCAAGTTGTGATGAGTTAACACCTGGATATCTCAAACATGTTGTTCTCTGTTCACATTCAGCGTTTCATAATCCTTTTTGTTTGTTGTACGGCTGACACATGAAATGGAATGGTATGAACTGTCTGTGTTGCTTGGTTTCCAAAGCAGAACAACAAATAGATGGCACTAATATGTGTACAGGTGGTGCATACATTGATTCTTATTACAGTGCACATATAATCAAAGATAGCTACATCACATATTATTTATCTTTTAACCAAGATATATACGTGTATTAGCAAATGTACAGTGACTCTGGAACAAACAGTCTCAGACACATATGTACATGTATTTAAATATATATATGTATATATGAAAGTCAGGTCAGGATGTTATAATTTTTCCTATTATGGGCCCAGTCACAAACGTGAATATCTCTAAGGCGAGCCTTCACCTTCCATTCACTCCCAGTCTGTGAGAGCGAGGGGGTTATCAGTGAATTTGGACTTTATTTGCATCTCAGTTTAAGTTTTGTGACTCCATGTTGCACGACTGTGATGCAATCATGGTGACAAAATCTGCCCACAAATAAAAACTCAATGTCAATACCTCCTGCGTGGTAGTTCCCACTGGAATAGGTGTATCCAGAACCACATTTTGACTCAGAAGGTGATAACAACCACTCTTTTGTGACTCATAGGCTACAATTCAAAATACAATTCAAAATTCTGCGATCAGGTGGCTGATAAAAATCACTATTTAACTCAGCTATATAATCAATCCAGGCACTGGCGTATGGGGTTTCCGAGGTGCACTTAAACGCATCAGTTTAACCACTTGGCTGTGTGGAGAGGCAGAACTTCAGCAACACTCATATCTCCAATGCCTCAGTCTAACGCACTTGTGCAGTTGTGGATGCTTCACTGGATGCTGGGAGGATTAAACACAATATCTGATTGACAGACACCATGATGCAGATTTCAATCTGTGCAAACTGACCTTTACATGCTGCAGGGGGGAGAAAAGTTTTCTTCAATGTCTAATTAAGGGTGAGTTGATTTTTAAATTACAACTAAAAAAAAAAAGTATTGCAGCTAAGTACAGATTTATGATTGGATCTTTCACTTTGCTGAGGCAGAATTTATGATGAACTTCTTCTCTTTCTCTCTGCTACATTGGTTATCCTGGTGGAATGATTTTGTTTTTGTTTTATGCTCTGTAGGAGTTTTTGTTCTAAACCAAAATCATGTTCAACACCTACATAAAGAGTCTGAATGATATGGTATTTTCTACGGTAAGCTCACAGGTTATAAGCTCTCCTGCATGTCTTTGCTGTGCTGAGAGATGCATGGCCGTACTAAAAAATGTCTGTGAACAAATAATCCCAAACAAATAATCTCATATTTACTCTTGATGCCAAGCCTGCACTCCCTCCCTTTGTTCGATGGCAGTTAATGATATTTGCATAACTATCATGATAGTTTGCACATGTTCATTTTGAAAAATGCATGTTTATTGATTGCAGATGCTAAAGTGTAAGCAGGAATTCATTTCTCCACTTTGGTTTTAGTCTGACAGCCCCGAGGAGCAGCCGAGCACTGGGGTCCTGGGCCGTATCGGGAGCTGGCTCTCTCCATGGAAGGCAAAGGGTCCAAAGAGTCCAACTGAAAATGACTTTCCAACAAGTGATCAGGCTTGTGGGTCAGGGGAAGACGAGGAGAGCAAGGAGTCTGTGAGACCCGGGGTGGGGGAACAGCAGTGGCAGGAGGAGGAGAAGGACCACAGCTTCGGTCCCAATCCGCTGGGACTCTCCAGAGACAGTTTCCTTTGTGAGAAGAGGGACGCCACGCAGTCTGCCCGCAGACACGACTCTGCTGTGAGTAGCACTAAGACAGGAGAGGGAGGTCCAAAGGAGGAGGAGTTTGTGGGGAGCGAGGGGAGGGAGGAGAGCAGCCACAGTGCTTCGGCAAGTGGGAATCCTGAGAGGAATGCCAGTCATCTGACACATCTCTTTTCCTCCTCTGAACAGGGCGCTGACCGGGCCCACACCCAGAGACAAGCACAGGCCCGGGCAGGCAAGAGGCTCCATGTGTACCTGGAGGAGACCAGTGTGATACACCACGGCCAGGATTCTTATTCCACACAGGAAGTCATCCGCACTAAATTCACAGAAAGCCTACAGATCCCATCAAAGACAAGATCATCCCCTAGCTTTGATCCACCAAACAGCCCAACAGGAACAAGTGCAGAGAGCAGATGGACAAATGTGAAGCCTGCAGCTGAGGCACAGAATTGTTCCAGTGTTCCAGTGGGAGTGCCACTGAAATCACACAAAGACTCAGAGTTAGAACTTGATCAAGAGCAAACAGAGGCAGACAGCATGGGGCGTAAAAATGCAGCCAGGAGGAGACACAGGAAGAACTCTCAGGGAGATGAGGGGAGCAGCCCCCAGGAGAAAATGCCTCCTGGTGCACAGCCTGTCCCAGAGGGTTCCCTCTCAACAAATAACTCAGTGACCAGTCCTCAGGGCAAAAGTCCAAACACCCACATGGGAGAGTCTTCTGAAAACTCCTCCCCCAATCAAAACCTCACCTCTCAGACCTTGCCTAAGGGAGGGGAAAACAAGACTTCCTGCTCTGATAGCGACAAGCAATTGGACAAGTTCCAGGATTCAAACTCAGACGTTGCAGACACACTCGTGTGTGCGGTTGATGGGGACGCAGACATGGACGACGACGACAGCCTTTACAAAGTGGAGAGAAAGACGGAGACGCCGGAGTCTAAACGCAGGAGTATGAAAGTTTCCCGGAGCGAGGTGAAGCTCTTTAGAAAACATGTGCCGCTGAAACCCGCGCAAAATCTAGTGGGAGACAGCCAGGATTATAAATCGGAGTTAAAGAATGACAAAGGCGAAGAAAAGGACAAGCCCAAACCGGAGACTAATGCAAGGTGAGTTAAAGTTAAGATAAGATAAGGAGTCTATTATTAGTCCCACAAGTGAGACGGAGAACAGTGTGATTTGTGAACGAATGAAACTGAGTATAAAATGTCAGTATATTTGAATAGATGTTCTATTGTTCTGCTAGTGAATCTCCCAACGCAGACAAACCTACCTGTCAGGCTTTTGTCTGACACAACCTTAATGTCAAAGCAGGGAATGTGTGTGCTATGGGTGGAAAATGACAGGTGTATCCACAATGAATAAATGGTGTGAGTCACAGCATACAGTACAGCCCAACGCTTCAAGATGATCACTATGTAATACAGATCACGTTAATTTTGGGCAGGGTAAAAATTGAGGTTTGTGTATAAAAAAGGGTCAAAAATCAACTTTAAATATTTAAAAATTATATTGAGTATTAAACTATGTTCTTTACCTCTTTTCATACACAGACTACAAGACCCGAAAAAACCCACAGAGGAGCCAAAATCAGTGGTCGGTCGGATCACAGATAAAATCAGCCTCTTTGAGCGCCAGCAGGGGGTGGGAGGCTTCAAGAAGACCTTCCAAACCCCGAGGAGCGCCGACGTCTCTCCGGTCAGGAAAGGCACAGACAGGCTGAAAGCAATTCCAGAGTTGTCATTCCCGAGGTCAAGATCAGCCGAACGCCATGGCCCGGTCAAGTCCAACGCTGTGTCACTCGTTGGGGAGAAAACAATGACAATCGAGGAACGAGTGAGGAACTTAACGGAGGCATCTAAGTCAGAGGCTAATCCCACATTGCTTCAGAAGCAAACCATGACAGGAATGTCTCAAAAATCCACATCCTCTGTGGCAGCCGCTGCTGTAGAGTTGCCAGAACGGGACAGTCAGGGTAAACTGGATGCGAAGGAGCAGAAGACAGCAAAGTCAGAGATAACAATAAAACCAGATGGACAACATACCACGTCTGTAGGGGTAAATATTTTCTTTCCAAATGAGCAACCGACCGACTCTAAGACAACAGATGCAGTGACCTATCAAGCAGGAGATCAGGGTGTGAAATCTAAGAGTGCTAAATTAGACTTATCAGCTAAAGGAACGCCCGATTCTTCAAAGACGACTGACAACATTAATCAGCTGCCCAAAGGTCCCAGCAGAACGGGCTCCCGCTCTAAAAGAAGGAAAAGCAGAGATCCTACAAGTCCCATCAGCCCAAACAGTGGAAACAAATCTACATCCAGAGAGAGTACAAGTCCCATCAGCCCAAACAGTGGAAACAAATCTACATCCAGAGAGAGTACAAGTTCCATCAGCCCAAACAGTGGAAATAAACCTGCACCCAGAGAGACTACAAGTCCCATCAGCCCAAACAGTGGAAACAAACCTGCACCCAGAGAGACTACAAGTCCCATCAGCCCAAACAGTGGAAATAAACCTGCACCCAGAGAGACTACAAGTCCCATCAGCCCAACTAGTGGCAACAAACCTACACCCAGAGAGACTACAAGTCCCATCAGCCCACACAGTGAAAACAAATCTACACCCAGAGAGACTACAAGTCCCATCAGCCCAAACAGTGGAAACAAACCTGCACCCAGAGAGACTACAAGTCCCATCAGCCCAAACAGTGGAAACAAACCTGCACCCAGAGAGACTACAAGTCCCATCAGCCCACACAGTGAAAACAAACCTACACCCAGAGAGACTACAAGTCCCATCAGCCCACACAGTGAAAACAAATCTACACCAAGAGAGACTACAAGTCCCATCAGCCCACACAGTGAAAACAAACCTACACCCAGAGAGACTACAAGTCCCATCAGCCCACACAGTGAAAACAAATCTACACCAAGAGAGACTACAAGTCCCATCAGCCCAAACAGTGGAAACAAACCTGCACCCAGAGAGACTACAAGTCCCATGAGCCCAAACAGTGGAAACAAACCTACACCCAGAGAGACTACAAGTCCCATCAGCCCACACAGTGAAAACAAACCTACACCCAGAGAGACTACAAGTCCCATCAGCCCACACAGTGAAAACAAATCTACACCAAGAGAGACTACAAGTCCCATGAGCCCAAACAGTGGAAACAAACCTACACCCAGAGAGACTACAAGTCCCATGAGCCCAAACAGTGGAAACAAACCTGCACATAAGTCAGAGGTCAGAGAGCAGGTGGATAATACAGTGGTGTCTGCCTCCAAAAAGCTCACAGCCAAAATGTCATCTTCATCTGAAAAAGGAAGCACATCAGAAAAACTGTCGCTGTCTGTTGACAAACAAAAAGATTTTAAAAAGGAAGAGGAGGTTTCTGAAAAACTGAAAAAACGGTTTGACTCCATACTTCCAAAGAAGAATGTTGACAAACCAGTGAACACACAGAAGGGAGCCCCTGAACCATCCATCAACAAAGACGAACCTGATAACTCCGCTCCTAACAGCGGAACAAGGAAGCCCATTGACAAGGATCCCGTTATTTTACCCCGAAAGGAGGAAAAGGCTGGGGGTCTCGTGTTCACACATGAGAGAGAAAAGGACTCTGAGGGCAGCGGGGAAAATTCAGCCCTGTCACCCTCCCTCTCTGCTGACCAGCCTATTGAGAAGACTCCCTCGACGGAACAGGCCTCACCTGTTGAAAACCTCAAATTAGATAAAGAATGTTCTGTTCAACCCGACTCGAGAAGCCAAGAGAAAGTGAGGCAGCCCAGTCAGAAAGACAAAGGGCAAAAATCACGACCTCAAAACAAGAACACGGACGCGATAAAACCGACTGAGAAAGAAAATGCGGAGAGACAAGAAAAGTCAGGAGTTAAAAAATCTAATCAGACCGAGAAGAAAGACAAAGATAAAACACAGCAGCTCCAGCGTGCAGATAAAAACACAGCAGATTCCACAGTTACAGCGAGTGATCAAGGTGTCTCTGGGACTGAGGGAAAGGCCGCGAAGGAAGATGAAACAAAAATTTCTGAAAGAAAAGCGGAGCGCGTTAAAGACAGGATAAAACAGAAAGCTGACAAATCAGACACGACCAGCGGTTCACCAGCAGATCACAAAGGTCAGATGGCGGCAACTACACAACAGGAAAAAGGTGATATTTGTGCCGTTGTCCAGACTAATGAGACGGTGAGTCGGTCCAAGGCTGATAAAGAGCCTTTGAAGGATGAAACCCATGTGCCAACAGAAAGCTCCGGATCAGAAATAGGTCTGGTGGTCATTGCAGCAGAACCACAGCCTAATTCTGTATCAGTGGAAAAAACTAAGCATTCACCCAATGACTCACATACAGACGGAGCTAATGATGTTGAGTTCTCCAGCTCCAAGCCTAATTCCAAAGCAACAGCAGCAGACAAGGAGGTGTCTGTAAAAGCCTCCAATTACAGTCCAGCTCTGATAAATGTACAGACAGTCAATATTGCAGAGGAAGAGACTTCTCCTATTTCTGTCTCCGAACCTAAGAGCATCCAGGGAGCAGGGCAGGATGACAGGAAAAAAACTGTCAAAGCAGTGCCCTCAGAGGAGAAAATCTCAGGAAATGTAGCAGAACTAGTCCCGAGCTCTTCTCACAGTAGGACAGAAGAAAAAGCAAAGAGCCCTTCTGATAGTAACGCTTTAAAACGCACAGTTCATGAGACAGAAAGGACAGCTGAGAAAACATCCAGGCCACTACCAAAGGAGCAGCCTCTAGTTCCTAATGGTGACATCTCGTCACATGCACAACTCCTCACAGTCAAAAAGGAGGCAGGCGATAACAAGCCGAGTCAAAAAGCACCCACTTCCCCAGGGGCTGAGAAACTGACCCCAGGGTCACCCCAACGATCACCCATGAAGAAGCTCCATTTGCCACGGGGACTAAGCAGAGATGATGCTACGAAACAACAAGACGCTCCCTCGAGCTGGCTGGATGTGGACTTCCCCAAAAGGAAACTTAAAGTCTCCGAACCCAAACTGAGCTCTTCTGGGAGTGAAAGCAACCTCCTGGACACTGATCTGGACGATGATGATTTCGTAGAGAAGATCAAGAAACTTTGCGCCCCCTTCTCCCTCCCTCCACGCAAACACAACCCACTTAGGCCACCTCAGCCCCACTTTGCCTTGCCAGCGATCAAGGAGGACCGCTTCGAAAAGACGTTTGACCCTGAGGAGTTTAAGTTTGGCTTGAGGAAGAAGGATAAGTTCAACTTAGAAACGCCAAGCATGTTAGCCAAACTCCAGAAAACAGAGAAGATATCTGTTCTGAAGCCGGCAAGGGCCAGTTTGGCTGATAGATGCCTGCTGCTCAGCAGCCTGGAGAACGACTCTCGGCTCAGGGAGAAAACCCCAGTGAATGATGGGGCTGATGGCAAGGAGGAGACAGACAATAAGGTCAAAGTGAAGTCTCGCTTGGAGGGGAGCTGTGTCCTCAGCAGCCTCAGCTCCACCAGCTTCAGAGGGAAGAGGAATGGAGCTCAAACACAGGTAGACGCCAGCAACTCTGGGGATGTTTCTCCTAGCAGCCCCCCCCAGCTAAGCCCTCCACCCCCGCCAAGCCCGACAGCCCAAGCTCCAGGCAAGCACACATTGGCCAAGCAGAGCTCTGCCCTGAGCGGCAGAGAGGAAGCCCAGGCCTTGGAGGCTGTGGTCAATGACTCAGGTCCTCCACTTCCTTCCTTTAATGACATCAAGCTGCCAGACTATTTGGAGAAGTTCCGCCAGCGGGAACCAGCAAAACCAGTGCAAAGCACACAAGGACAAGAGGAAGTCAATAGAAAGGTTTGTTTTCTTTACATTAACTTCACTGCTTAAAGACGATTTGGTGGTAAATGTATTTGTCTCCATAACAGAGATTTTCACAGACAAAAATACCTTTCACAAGCACAGACAAGTTGAAGTAAGCTACAGCAGCTACAGCAACAATCAGAGTGTGATCATTGTCTAATGAAAGTTTCTAATGTTTCTTAACGGCAATTCAAGTCATCTCAGGATATTTATCAGTAGAGAATCACAATAAACTATTCTTTATCTCAGGTTATTGAAAAAATGACGACTCAGGTTCCTGGAGGTGAAGGAGACGTGGCTGTAAAACCAGGTCCGCTGCTTCCTGATGCTGTTCCTCCATGTTTTCCTGTGATTCCACCGGCCACACAGCCTGCTCTGCCTGAGAGGCCTCAGGCTCAGCTGCATGAGAAACCTGCTCATCATGTCAGTGAGCTGCACACACGTTATACGTATATCACAATTTATCACATGTACGAAGACATAAGCTGCTGTTTGCACTTGGAGACTATCGATAATTGATATTTCTGTCAAGGCTGCACTACATGTTTTTAGCTTCTCTATTCACACTTACTAATTACAGGAAAATTCAAAATTTCATGGATAGGATAGCATCATGTAAACTCGGTTAACAGGTGACCTGCTGCAAGGAATTCATTATGACACAGGGAAAAAAGACGTATTATACAATTCAAAAGAAAGACTCCATACAATAAAATGCATTATATATATATTAACCTTCCACCCAACAAAAAGCCAAATTCAGTGGCCTCAGGCATTTCTGAAAACATGAGCAAACATGTCACGACTCGAGGACTCTGAGCCTCCTGAAAATTCTTAGATCTGAGGGCGGTGTTCAATTCCTTTCATGAACACGATAATGAAACAAAACCCCATCTCATGCCAGCAGTAATTGATTCAATAGTAAATTATAGAAGTGATTGTTATTCATATCTGTTAAATTGTGAGTTTGCCAGAAGAGATTTTTTTGTTTTGCTAACTTAGAGGAAAACAAACTTTGAAATTCTTCTAGTTAATGTGAGACCTTTAAAGTAAAGAGTTAACATTCGTCTCATGGTTGATTATCATCTCAAATAATCAAAAAATGATCATCGCAATTTGTCCAAAGCCCCAAATTGATATAAGCAAGCAGCTTTTCAACAGTCCAAAAAAAGAAAACAAGGGAACTGGAATTTTCTTAAATAATTTAATGAAAAAATAGTTTTTTCAGTTTGTGTTTGCTGACATTTCAATCTGTCAACTTGAAAGCTGCCAAATGTGCGAGAACGCTGCATTAAGAATCACTTTCTTTCCGCTGGGTCAGCTCCTTCATGCAATGCTTTGAATACAAATGTATAACAGCCTCATTGCACTCACTTAGTCCCGAGAAGTAAACTCAAAGGTCGGTCAATTAACAGACACAGTGCTGCTGGACAAAGAAAAGTGCCGAGCAGCGTTTCTTGCATTTTACTGATGTTTGTCGTACACTTCTGACTTTGTCGCCATGGTAATTCTGTGTTTCTGCATTCCAGATAAGAGTTGCCAAGGGAGTTCACAGGCGTCCTGGAAAGGTACAGTAGACACAGCTTTGCCAACTTAGAGCAGAAACAAGATGGAGGCAGGATCCTGGATAGACAACTCTGTGTTCTCTGAAAACATCTGCTTTTCATACGTTGTTCTTGGGGGTAAACAACATGTTTAAAAAAACAGCGTGGGGCAAGTTCTCAGCTGGATGTGATTACAATCAGAGAACACAGTGCTGCCAACGCAGTGAAAACTTGTGGTTATCATTATTGTGTAGCTGCAGTCCTAGTTGTTGCAGGAACAAGAGATTCTCCCCTGCTGTGCAGTGTTTGCAGTTTCTCTCTCTGGGATCTACTGTCATAAGTGCCATTTAAAAAAAATGCACACTGCTTGAAAAGGATTTGAGAGTTTAAAGGCTTTTTAATCCAAGTTGTAAAACAATGCTGTTGACTGCAGAGTCTAAAGAGCAGCCACTCTTGGCTCATACACTAAAATGTTCACTACAGTGACGCCTTACATTAGCAGTATAACATGTGTGGCAGTAACTGTTACTAAAGAGAAAACTGTAGGAAAGTGGTTTACTATCGTTCCTCTTCTGCAACACAGTGAGTCATCATCATGCAGTACACATGTCATGCATTCTGACATTTACTTTTCTCTCTCTGTGGCTAATGTGTTGATGTTTTTTGACACTTCCCCTCATCTCTTCACACAGATGGTGTTATTTGAGAAACCCGAGTTTAGCGGCCAAGCGTATGAGATTCACAGGGATGTAGCAGATGCCTCGTCTCTGCAGCTCTCGTCCGTCATATCTGTGAAGGTTGTCAGAGGATGGTAAGTCGCAGGATTCAACCAGAACACACAGAGAATGGGAAGAAAATGTGAACTTAAGTGGTTTGAATTAATGTAAAGTGTTTGTGATTCAAGAGTTGATTGTTATGGTTGCTAGATGTGTGACAATATAATTATATAGCTACGCAGCTATATAATATACACTGCATATAAATACATATTCTTCTAAAGGAGCCTGCAGGGTTTCACTCAGATAGTTCAAACATTTTTTCTTTTATAGATATTATATAAAAGAAAAAATATTTGAGACTGTATATAAAGACGGATGACATACCAACTGGTGGCTAGCTGCAGTATAGGTCATGAACCCTTCCTCCTCCATGTTAGGGCATGGAGGAATCATACTACTGTCAGGAATTTAGATGAAATACCCTATAAGGGTTGAATATGGAAATATATGTTTTGGAAAAGAGATGATGTAATAAGTTAAATCATTGATTGCAGTATTTTGACCCTGGTTTAAAAACAATTGGAAAAAAAGACAAGAATAGTAGAATATCCTAGTATTTATTTTATTTGTCAATGATATATATATAGCCCCTGTTGTTCCTGACGAATGGTTAAGTTTAGCATCTTCAGAAACACAATTGTTCCTTTTCTTGTGGAGAGATAGAGAAGTCAATTCCACTCTGATACCTGTCTGTTAGATAAAGATCTGCAGCCTGCAGCGTGTTAGCTTAGCATAAAAGTTTTTGAGGGCAAAGTGTCACTTTTACACTTCAGTTCTGTAACAGATAAACATGTGCTTCCGCATTATGATTTTGCATGTTTTGGTTTTATCCCCACAGCTGGCTGCTCTATGAGAAACCCGACTTCCAGGGACGCTCCATCGCCTTGGAGGAGGGAGGAATAGAGCTGACAAACATGTGGGCCGAGCCCGGTTCAGAGACGGAACCACAAAACCTTCCGCCCATGCTGATTGGTTCTGTTCGACTTGCTGTCTGGGTGAGTACACCGATCAAACGCTTCCACCCTTTAATATCTCAATATCCACATTGTTGTCGACTCACATGGCCTTTGGAAAAGTAGCTAATTGATTCTTCGATCCTCAGTCCTGAATCCTCCAGAAGAGAAAAGAATAAGACGTTAAGACTTTACTTGGTGTTATTGTGAAGAATGATTTAAGGACCAGTTTGGGCCACTGCTAATAATCACTGTGCTTGTTTCCACGCGTCTGCAGGATTACAGCATACCCCATATTGATCTGTTTACCGAACCAGAGGGCCACGGGAGAGTCACACCGTACCACGATGACACAATAGAGACGGGCTCATTTGGCGTCCCACTGAGCACAGCGTCCATCCAAGTACACTCTGGGGTGTAAGTGTGGCTGCTTCTGCAAAACCAATCATTGAGATCTTTGTTATTGACCTCTGTGTTGCAGGAGCAACTGGACCGATACAGGGACAATATTTTATCAATATTATCTGGGTGTGTGTGTGTTTGTGGAGGGTTGTGTAACTGCATTACAATCTGTGAGCGCTTGATTAGAATCTCCAAATGCCTGTGGAGAGGTATGGCAAGCGAGGCCCATTTTCTTCACTTTTCTCATCCATCCATCCATCCATGGTCTATACTGTTTAACTTTCGAGGGTCGCAGGAATCTGGAGCAAATCCCAGCTGACATTGGACCAAAGATGTTTCTACACATTCATAGATCTATGCACATGTTTGCAGATGTCTATACACATTCGCAAATCCCAGCTTGCATTTGTAGATTCATTTACACATTCAAGAATCTGATCACGCAAACAACTCTCCAGA
Source organism: Paralichthys olivaceus (assembly GCF_024713975.1). Taxonomy (NCBI): domain Eukaryota; kingdom Metazoa; phylum Chordata; class Actinopteri; order Pleuronectiformes; family Paralichthyidae; genus Paralichthys; species Paralichthys olivaceus. The sequence continues at coordinate 15,488,766 of NC_091111.1, forward strand.
GACACACACAATATTGCTGCCCTATTGGCCCCATAGGCTGACAAGTCGCTAGCAAGACGCATTGTCTAATTATGGTGATTGATAAGAGGGGTAGTAAGAGTAAGAGAGGATGATTTGATTTGAAATGCATTTCATTCAGTCACTAAAGAATGAAGGAGTGCCTTTGTTTTGCAGCAGCAGAAAACAAAGTAATGAGACAAGTAGTGATTTTTGTATACATAACCAAAAACTAGAGGAGGAGACTTTCTTCTCTGCAGTACTTTGAGCCTGCTGTGCCGCTTGTTGCAATCGGACCCTGTCTGTTTGGCTTTGACAAATGCTGAGAGATAATAATCATTACTTCGGTTTGACTCGCGCTCATTTGGCTGCTCAGGAATGTCTCTCCTGCCATTGCATGTCAGGGAAAAGAGAGAGAGAGTAGGTGTGGGCACACTTTGAAAACGTGTAGAGGTGGAGACTGAAAAGCAGACAGATGGAGAGTGAGAAACAGACATAGGTGTGGAGAGAGCTTGGCAGAGGGGAGAATGTTTTTCCACGTGAGAGGTGGAGCCATTCGGGACATTTTGTGCCCTGGCCCTGATTAGGTTAATGACTGAAGACCGTTTTCCCACAGCTGTTCTCGTAGGTTTACCTTGGCAGTGGCACCTTCGCTAGAATCCTAACATTGAAGGGAATGTTTCAGCATTTCTCAGAACTTCAACATAATTTACAACTTGCTGTGTCATCTTGGCTTAGTTATAAATAATTCTACCTCTGTGACAGTTGGAGTAACTGTTCAGCACATGTACGTAGTTTTCAGTCGAGCAAATGTACAAATGTGTTTTTTACTGTGACCTAGCTTGGTTGACTTCACTGAGCTAACTGACTCATTTGCTCCTCTTAGTATGTGTCCTTCAGAGCCATAAGGTTGGCATCACTTCTTGGTATCGCTTCCTCGCTCTGGCACACGGAGCTGGGTATTTTTCTTCTCCCCAGAGGCTCACATGTGGTGATCGGTATGTGGCTTTGTGCTGCGCCACACAATGGCTTGAAATGCCAGAGGTTGGGGTATAGTTCCAGCAACGGCTGCCCACACAGTAAAAAGTGAATTGTTTTAAAAAAAATGCTTTAAACTGAGGCATACCATTCCCAAGATGTTTTATTTAAAGCAAATAACTTTTGTTCTCGGCTGTGGTTGCGTGCGTCACGTCTGAGGTACATAAAAAATGACCCATTAACACACTCCCTTCACTTATAATGTATAGTGAGCAGAAAGTATCAATCATACTTATCTGTATTTTGAAGGACACAGAAGCTACTGACTTCATTTACAAGTCGTGCAAGGTTTTGACGCACAGTGATTTCAAAAGAGACATTAAGCTCATATTCAGGTTAATAATTTGAGTTATTACTTGGAAAGATTTTGAAGCTCTAATGTTCAGAAAGAGCATCACTTCCCTCATATTGTCCATTGCTGCAGCTCCTCTGAAACACTTCAGGTCCTGTCTCTTTAAGGCCTGAATAGATCTGCTCTGATTGGCTAGCTGGTCCCCTCTTGCGATTGTGCTTGTCAACCTTTTCTAGCACTTTAAAGACTTTACCTGGCTTTGTTAGGGGCATGTATAATACGTCTCCCAGGGGGCATAAAGTAGAGAGACCTTCTGGCTTAATGTTCAATCAACATGTTCCTCTCTCCTGTAGGTGGCTGGTGTTCAGTGACCCGGGGTTCCAGGGTATGCTGGCTGTGCTGGAGACTGGAGTTTACCCTTTTCCTGAGGACTGGGGCTTCCCGTCACCCTTCGTGGGATCTCTCAGACCTCTGAGAATGGTGTGTGTTTCTGTGCAACATTTAATGTCCACTGCGGAGGACACAGTTATTTTGCTCTTTTCAGTCAAGCTTGTGGTTTGGTTCTATATTAAAGCTGGCTGGTGAGTCGTGACTAAAATATCTCAGGCACGGTTGAATTTCAATGAATTCTTTCAGAGACATTAATGATTCACATGGGACGGAGCCCACTGGCTTTGGTAAATGGACTGTATTTATAAAGTGCTTTTCCAAACCTATGGACCACTTGAAGTACTTAATAATGTGGTTCTCACATTCTCACACTGATGGTGCAGCATCAGGACTCACAGGCACATGGTGCTGTAATGCTTGACGATGGGAATGACCAACTATCGTCATACAACAACCAATCGCATTTTTCTGCTTGGGACACGCTACATAGCTTTTGTGCTAGCTGTCAAAGCAAAGCTACACAGGAAATAACATCCACAACCAGATGAAGGTTCACCAACTATCAAGGGTCATTTGCATTGATTTGACTGGCCACCACCCACGCTTGGCCATTTGTTTAAACACGATTTGATTTGCTACTTATAAAAGTGGAGATTTACTTAACTTCAACTTTGCACAGTGTCAGCAAACAAAGCAACAGAACACCAATGCATTGGCAAAACACATTCAAAGTAGATTTGCATGTCTGCAGACGTCTGCGTGTGAGCGCTCAGTCTTGCTCCAGAACACTTCAGCACATTGTCTGGAGGAGCCGGTGATCAAACCACTAACGAGCCAATTACCAGACAACCGCTTTTCCTCCTGAGCCTCAACGCCAGTGTGACTCTCTGTCTGGCACCAATCAGAAACTGATATTTCTTTATTTTAGTGGTTTGCATGAAATCAACCTGCTTCACTTTGTAGTTGCAGTTCCCTTTGTGACTACAGCCTTGGTCAGGCTCTCTGCTCAGAGGCTGTCGATGTGGAAATGGGCAGAAATGTGTTATGCACAGGTCCTGTTCATTTTCTTTTGTCGCTGTTGAACAGAACGGGGAATGCATTATATTTATGTGGAGCTTTTCTCGATCAACCACTTTAAGCACTTTACCCATTCACTCACTCACTCACTCCCTCACACACACACACGATGATCGTTGACTGTCTTGTGTTCATTTAATGGTTCTTAATAATAATGTGTCTGTTTTAGGGGACCTTCAAAGTGGAGACTCCCAATGAAGTCAAGGTACGTTCAGTTTTATTAGAGACCTGTGTCATTTTTTTCGCCTTTGGTTGTGATTTTGTTTTATTTCAAGAAAGGAATGCAGATATCAAAGAATCTCCTGTGTCACCACAATGTGTTTTTCATAATAAAAGATAACGAGCATGATCTAGACCCAGTGTGTTGTACTAGGAAAAGCACTTAAGTGCACAAATTCATAATGTTGTGCTCTCATGATGAGTCAGGTTTAATGTATTTCCTGTCCTCATTATACATGTCATTATATTCCAGGCTGTGGTGTATGAACAACCCGGCTTCGAAGGCTCCTTTTTGGAAATCGACAGTGACATTTTCAGCTTTTGTGAGGATGATGTAGAAGTTGCAGCAGACGCTGCAAACCTCGACACAAAGACACTGAAGGCTGTGGGTTCATTAAAGATCATCGGAGGCCTGTGAGTCTGAACTCTGCTCTCGCATCATATTTCATTCTCTCTGTGTGCGGAGAATCAAATTGGGTAGCAGTCTGGCTCGGAGCAGCATTGTTGGTCCCGGCCAACCCTGCTGCCAGATGGTGATGTGGAGGTTATGTAATCCAGTCACAGTTTACAAACACACTTCCAACCGCCGCACGTATTTCTTGTTCCAGCTGGGTGGGCTACAGCCAGCCGGGGTTCGAGGGCCAACAGCACATCCTGGAGGAAGGAGAGTACCTGGACTGCAGCGAGTGGGGAGGCTCGGAGCAGCTGCTGTCGATGAGACCAATCCTGGCTGTGAGTACAACACCGCACAAACCCACCGTGTACTTTGTCAGTGATGTTACAAAGTACTTTTACTACTGAAGCACTTTTTTTTTCAGCTATTTTTTACTTTTACTCCATTTTACAATGCGTTGAGTCACATTGGTAATCAGTAATCAGTAACAAGAGGGGCAGGTAACTGGAGGTAATCCCATTAAAAACCCTTTCAAATAATCAATGTGACATTACAAGTGTTTTCAGTAGCATGAGTTTGTGTTATTCTTGTTTTAAACAAACAGTTGAGATGTTAATGATGTAGTAAATCGTTGTAGGCTACACTTGGCAAGTACTTTAAATATATTTAAAAGCACGTACTCACTTTTACTCAAGTCGAAGAGTTAATGTGGTACTTTTACATTTACTTGACTAAAATATTTGAGTACTTCCTCTCGTCCTTCTTGTCCTGGTGGATAATCAGTGAAAAAACACTCAAAAGGATCAAAACTTTTCACTGAATTACTTTCACAATATTCACAGTAGACACGTCTGACCTTAACGTCATGCAGGATTTCATAAACCACACGATATTAGTTTAATACATCAGTTAAAATGATTTATTGTGTTTCTCACTGAGAGATAACAGAGGTACTATGCACATATTAGAATTGAAATGACTCATGGGAAGAGAAACAGAAGATTCAGGCTGATAAGAATTTTCATTTGCACAAAAGAAGAACATTATTGAGAGGATAACATTATTTCAAAGTAATGAGATCCAACTTCAGGCTTGACTTCAAACTTTAAACTCCTCAGAGAGGCAACTCGTTTTGCAATTAGAGTAAACAATTAAATAGATATAACTCATCACCGGTTTTGAATCATGAAATAAATGAGTAAGTTGTATTTCACATCCCCTCGTCAATATCTTGCTCCACACGCCTCTCAGGTTTTGCTGTATTGAGTGATTAACACAGTTAGTAACACAGGATGCTGTCAATTAAATATTTCAATAAGAATTTTGCAATCAACATGAAAATATAACAGTTTCCTAAGGCAGTAAATATGCTGTTGGTATCAGAACATTGGTCCCACAAGAGTTTGTTATCTTTAATAAGATAAAGGTACTTCGTCACCAACTTAATCTCCTGGCGTGTTTGCTACTTTTTCCAATATTAATGGTTGATAAAAATTAAATTGGTTTATAATCAGATACTGTGCCTGACTGTTTTTCTGCTTCCTAATGAGACATGATTAGGAATAGTTTGAGAACCACTGTCCGAACATTAAGGGAGTTAAGATCAAATGGCAAATCATTTACAATAAAATTAAATCGAACTGAGGAAACCAGACACTTTATAATGTTTCATAACAGTCAGGGGGGGTTGTACACGCTGGTTTTCATTATTAATCACAACCCCAACCCCCCGGCTTGAGGAGGATATTAACTTTTATTATCAATTTTCAATGTAGCTTCATGTTCAGGTTCTCATCAGATGATTTTCTTCCTCTCGCAGGATTTCTTGTCGCCGCACCTGAAAATGTTCAGCGACAGAGATTTTGGGAAGCTGGGTGTGAACATTGACCTCACGGGGCCCGTCATTAACATGGACGACACGGGCTACGGCGTGAAGACGCAGTCGATTGATGTCATCGGTGGCGTGTAAGTGACCAAGTATTACACCTCCGCTGCAGCGTGAGCGTTAATGGCAAAGAGAGGGTTAGGATAGTTCACCGTATCATTTAAATCATTTGGATCAAATGTGCCTATTGGGATTCCTCATCTGTGTTTCCACTGCAAGACTAAAGACACCCTGTGTTTCACCCAACCCCTCCAGTGACGGCTGAGAAAAGACAACAGCTCTGCACATGCTTTAAGATTCAGTCCTGTATGCGTCAGCCTGATAATTGCCTGAGGAGTCTTACGGTTTTTTTTGCAGCTCAGGTGCGTAACAGTCAGGCCGCCGCACCCTTGATGACAGGTCGAGACAGATCACCTGGTTCACTAATGTTTAGTTTGACACTCCTCACTTCCTGCTAATGAAAGTAGGTCCTTTGAGCGTCACACCCTATTACAGTGGGAATAAATATGATATGAATGCAGGATGTGGAGGAGGTGGAGGAGGAGGAGTCCTAGATGCCTGAACATCTTTTAATAAGTAATCATTTATGCTGGATGTTGTTAATACACAAGTTTCTTCTTTGATTTTTTATGCTTTCGTCAGCTCAAAAAAAAACCCCAAACAGAATTAAACAAAACCTGAAGCAAATCAGATTAATGAAAGGCACAACATGCAACGCTGATTGCCGCTGCCCGAGGGAGAGACTATAGCAAGAGGCTGAAGAACATGGAGTGGAACATTTCGTCCCTCATCTCGGAGGCAGGACTCTTCGAGGGCTATTCTTGCCGCGCTGCAAGCCTGTTATTAGATTACACAGCCTCGCCCATGTTGTGCCGTCGTCCCTCCGAACGTTCGATTGGCTCGGCCTGTTGTTGTAGCGCTGCTTATGCGAAGAGGCTTGTTTTGTCATCTCGCATGTTACGATACAGACGGACCCACAAATTCAAACATGGAACAGAAATAACTGACACCGGGATATGCCACATTTGACAGGATTGCCCAAACAATAACATAACTGTGGAGTGCATCGTTTGGGAGGAGATTTTCCACTTGGACTCCGGCCAAAAACTGTTGACTGTCTATGCTTGAAAAATGAAAAACACTTTTAGGTCTTGTGTCTGTTCTTTCTGTCAAAGACTTAGATTCTCTTCTAATTATGAGCAAATGAAAATGGAGAAACAAGTCTCGGTGCAAATTGAAGGGTAATTACCCTCCTTCTCCTCCTCCTCCTCTGTTTTCTCTCTCAGCTGGGTGGTGTTTGAAGAACCAGGCTTTTGTGGCGAGTGCTACATTCTGGAGAAAGGCCTGTATGGGAGCCCGGAGGACTGGGGAGGGATGCAGCCCAGAGTTGCCTCAGCGATGCCTGTCATTCTGGTAAAAAAAAAAATTCAATGACTCAGAGGAAGTTATGAAATCCAGTCATTTTGTCTTGATGGAAACAAAGTCATCAGGCAAATGTTAAAATAACTGTGATATATTATATTATGTTTAATCTTTGTGTTCGCTTGAGCTTCACATGATTCCATTAATTGGATTTTGTACTTTCCATGATTAGTAATTTTGGAATTTTCCAATATTGAAGCTGTAATCTCACTTCCCCAGATACACAGTTTGCGTAAACATGTTTGTTTTTCACTGCATGTGGCCTGTCACAATATTAATGCTAAATCAAAATCTCTATGGCAGCACAGCTCAAAAAAATAAAAACACAGGAATGAATCGATCAGCTCAGGGTTAGAGAGGAAAATACTTGAGTCATGAGACTGGAAAGTTATAAACATCTTGGATGACCATGGTGAGTCATCGTGAAGCTGCTTTGCTTTCGGATGATGACAAACAGACGTACATGTCGTGCAAAGTCCACTCCAGAGTTGCAGCGACACTGCAGAGGTTACGGACGGGCGTTTAGTTTTACAGTTAACAAGCAAACTGCAGCAAATCCAAGTCCAATGATCATTGTTGGCCTTGTCTTTCCTACCAAGTTTTCCATGGGGCCTTAAAAAGTCAAAAAAACAGTTTTGAAAAAGCTATCAAAGTCTGAAAATAAGTTAAAATAACAACCTAGTTCTTTACTAAGTATTATTATTATTGTTAGTATTAAATGAATTTAACGCTACTTCCATCGCGTGGTTCAGTGTCTATAAATGAGTCTCATCACGATGTTGTTGTTTTTCAGGATGATTTCGAGAACACAGCCAAGTTTAAGGTAGGCAAATGTGACATGAAGAACACCCCTAATCTTACTGAGACACTGTCTGACTCATCGGATGGAGTATGTGAGACGCTCTGAGTGGATGACTCAGGCTCATAGTTGTGCTCTGTGTGTGTGTGTGTGTGTGTGTGTGTGTGTGTACCCCAGGTGCAGCTTTACTCTGATCCAGGTTTTCAAGGCTCCGTCGTGGCTCTGGAGGACGGCACAGCCTCCCTGCAAGACGGCTTCTCTGTGGCCTCCTGCAAGGTTGTGGCTGGAAAGTGAGTTGGATTTCAATCATAGATATTTTTTGAAATACTGCATCATAGGCCACTTTTAGAATTTCCCCAGCGATGATGCACCGACAGTATCTGTGGGGCTCGAGGCTGCAGGCTGTTACTGCTCCACTTATAAACATGTCACATGTGGCAGCAGCTGGTGATATAGTGTACATCTTATATTTTTCATAATGCGGCATCCATGTTAATTTATTACTCAACTCATCGGAGCTATTTGTCCCCAAGCATAAATAATACATCATACATATTAATACATACATAACTCACTGTGTGCTCGTAGCAATTTACTGTGTAAACTGTATATAGTTATTCATTTTCTGTGTGTGTGTGTGTGTGTGTGTGTGTGTGTTTTCAGCTGGGTGGCGTTTGAGGGTAAGGAGTTCACAGGCCGGATGTATGTGTTAGAAGTCGGGAGCTACCCAGACCTGAGGTCGATGGGCTGTGCTGACAGCAGCGCCTCCATCCTGTCACTACAGACTGTCGGCTTTGTAAGTAGCGTCAGTTTTAAAGGACATTTTCACATAGACATGTTTTAAATGGCGGAGAGACGCAGCGTATTTAAACCTGCTTGAACCAACTTGCAGAGAATTGTGACCCAACTCCACAGTTTTCTCTACTTTATAGCATCTAAGTGGAATAATGTCGCCCATCGTTTTTATCCTAATTCAAAATACCAAATACAGCAAACAATATAAAGATGAAAAAAAATCAGGTTAAAGGTTTCAGTTTAAATTTTAAAGGCCAGATGTGCTAAATTAATTGATTCATAAATAACCCTATAGTTTTGCATAATGCCAGAGATAAACTAATTTACACAGACAATTAAAACAAACTTTGATAGAGTGAAGAAGAAGGTTTTCATACGTTAATTTCAGATATTTAATATATTTTGGCCAAAGTTTATCGAGCACCATTGTTACTGACGTTTAACATCAGAAAACATCAAACCTGCATCAATTTGATTTTCCTCACAGCTCAGTTTCAGGAAACAACCTGTGCATCACTGGGGGCGACAGTACTAAAGCACACATTCATACGAGTGTGCTCCATCTCCACGGGAACCTCAGTCTCAACCTGCCACCTAATGTTCTTTCACCGTCTTCCTTCCTCGTGCTCCGCAGGAGTTCTCGCTGCCATCCATCACTCTTTTCGAGCGCTGCGGTCTGCGGGGGAAGAGGGTGGTGCTGACCGACGGCTGCGTTAACCTTCAGCTGGCTGGAGGCTGCAGCAGAGTTCAGTCTGTGCTCGTGGAAGGAGGCATGTGAGTACATGGCAGCCGGCCACGTTACATAACAAGACATAAAGCGACAACACCAGATATCACCAGATTCTCCTGTTGGTGTGAGTTCGACAGGTTCTTGCACAACGGCCCTGTGTGTGTGTGTGTGTGTGTGTGTGTGTGTGTGTGTGTGTGTGTGTGTGTGTGTGTGTGTGTGTGTGTGTGTGTGTGTGTGTGTGTGTGTGTGTGTGTGTGTGTGTGTGTGAGAGACTGAACCTGCAGGGACATGAGGGCATCACATGAAACAGAATATCTTAGTTTTCCCTCACATGTCCCTCAGTGGCCCCGGTTGGTTCACAGCAGCTGCAGCGTCTTTAAACCTCTTTTCAAATTCAGACGTTAGCAGCTGCCAAGTCGACATGTCAAACATTTTTTTAAAATCTCGCTGGCAGCCGGTGCAGGGCTCCTTTGCATCAGTAAAAGAAACCGAGCCTGTTTTTTTTACAAGCGGTATGTTTACCACTACAGTAACAATAACTGTGTCAGATGTTAAAGCAGGTACATCTCCGAGGACAAAGCTAAGCACTTCAGCTCAAAGATGAAGGATTTAGAAAATAAAACAAGCAAAATCTGAGATGTCTGTTTAAATAACCATCTTGCTGTTATGTTGAATTTGCTGTAAATATTTTTACATGTGCAAAAACAGCATTTAATCCACGTCCGTTAGGGAAACAGCTCCTTGAGGTTATTGTTTTTGTTACAGACGTGAAGCATTATGGGCCTGGCATGATGTTCCACAGATTCAGATTTATTGCAGTGCAGAGCTCAGGGTTTTGTGCATGTTATTACCTACAGTATATTACAGTATGACAGGGCTGCCAGATGCAGCACTGATGGAAACCTGCTGCTGATGTGTGAGATTCAGACCGGTGGTGCGAGCCCATGCTGAGGAAATAAAGGACTCACAGTGAGCCAGGGCTGTCTGTGGAGTGGTACATTCCTGACGCAGGAGAGACAGGCAGTCGGCCAGAGGACACAACGATGGGGTTAAAACGTTTACAGTGTCAAGGCGACATTGGACGGTTGTGAAGCTCCGCAGCTTTTGAAAGATTGTTTAGATGCTGCACGGAGGAGAGGAATCAAATAAACTTACAGGTCAAGAGAAAAAACACAAGTTTAGATAGACTTGGCCAGAACACTTCAAATAAGGAAGATTTCAGAAATGTTAATAACATTTATAATAATAAGTAAATAACCATTCCCTATAAATTCAAAGAAGCTGCACCAAGTTACACAAGATCATAGATATCAGTGTCCTGAATGTGCCTGATTTTTTAAATGTAGAAATTCAGAAAAGTGTCCAACAATTCCCCTGTCTCGTTTTGTCCCTTTAAATCAAGTCTGAGGAAGAGAGTGTGTTTGATTGTACCTGTTGAATATGTAAAACCTGACTGTGTTTGTGTTTTTCTTTCTTTGTTACCAGGTGGATTCTATACGAGGGAATCAACTACCTGGGAGTTCAGATTTTACTGAAACCCGATGAGATTCACGACTGGCGGAAGCTCAGCAGCTGGAATAAAGTCGGGTCCCTCCGCCCTCTGTTACAGGTGCGTCCTGACGCGACATCAGAAGAGATGGAAATACAATCTCCGCCTACTTTCTATTCCTGTAGTTCACTTCTGCATCACGCTCAATCAGCTGGAAGCAAGCAAACACCCACTTGCATACAAATGCCAATAATTACACTTTCAAACCACATTCATTTAAAAAGCAAATCTTATATTAGGTAAGAGTGAAGAGCATCAACAGCCCTCTTACTGAATGTATAATATATATACGGCAATTAAGTCAAGCTCTTTTCTCTACACATAATATTACATCTGTCTGCAGTGAAATGTGTATATTAACATTTTATTTTTATTTTATTTCATAGCTTCACATTTCTGTTGTCCACCTCACAGCTGCAACAGTTGGTTTAGAGTTGTGAGAAACTTTGATGAATTATAGGTTCTTTATGAAACCTGAACGCAGATGACCTCTTTCGTCTGAACATTTTCATTACTTCTTGTTTCGTGTATTTTCCCCGAGCAGAAGCAGGTGCACTTCCGTGTGCGGAACCGACAGACGGGGCTCATGATGTCAGTGACGGGGGATTTAGATGATGTTAAACTGCTGCGGATACTTGAGACGGAAGAGACGGGCGGATTGGAGCAGATCTGGTTCCATCAGAACGGACATCTCCACTGCAAGGTACAGCACCATCATCATGCTAATAACTGACTGACTGATAACCAGGGTCAGAGGTCGGTGGAGTTTGTGTTGAGTAGTGTTCGGATGAGTAATGATGGAGCTGTGTGTTATTCACACTCATACATATTAACCCATCACCCAGTAGACTCTTAAAACGTACATTCAAATTCATACGTCACAAGACTGATGTACTTTTTTTACCTTTGCGTAAAAGTCATATTTTTTAGGTGTGTATATGTTTTTCAAAACAGTCTGACATATTGAGGGTAACGCTCATGTATTAAGATCAAAGATCAGCTGTTGTGAGCTCAAAAGAAAGAGTGATGATGCGTTCCTACAGAAGAATGTCAGGGCCAGGTACAGGGGTTTTTTTCGCTTGCTTTTTGAGAATAAAGTGGAAACGTTGAGGTGAAAGAAAAACTCAATCAGAGGAAGATTGACGCAGGAATGAATGCAGAGTGTGTCCTTTCAGTTAATGGGTGTGGATGGGTTTCTTGTCGAGTATGAAAAGGGCTTTGGACCAGCCCAGCTCTACTCTATTCTTCTAAATGTCACCAGAGAAAATAACCAGCTGCTGTCCTTGTGTTTCCAGCTGCTGGAGGAGTGCTGCCTGTGTCCAAGCGGCAGCATGACGATGGCAGGAAGCCGCGTGGGTCTGACCCCGGAGCTTGACAACCAAGTCCACCTCTGGAGTATCACCCCCGAGGGCTTTATCCACTACAGCCCCTCCTCTAATCTGGTTCTGGAAGTCAAAGGTGAGCAGCTATATCCACATGTATTACTTCCTCCTGTTCGAAATGTCAGAGAGCTTTCACAATGCAGATGAAGTACTTTGTGCTTATATCAGCGTCTGTAAATCTTGTTAAATCTTTGAATGCAGCACAGACTTCATGGAAGATTGTAACGATTATCAAACATGTTAATTTCAACACAGGTTTTTACAGTGCATCACCACATTAGTGTTTCAGGATGCAACTTCTGTCTATTAATGACCAATTTAAGTTCAAACTAACCAGAACTACTGGCAGAGTATTTGCATCCTGGGGATCAACGTATATCAGTCAATTAGTGACACCTAGTGGACTAGATAATGTTATAGTACATGCTGTCTTTCAGTGCAGAGAAATGAAATGTTTTTGACAGAACCCCTATCTGAGCAGAATCAGGTCTTACAATGGCTCATGATAATAAATGAGTGTTGTCTATCTTTAACAACAAACAGCAAACACAACCTAGCTGCAGGAAATGAATAATAAAACAATGTTGAATGGCACATCTGTCTCTTTCAGGGGGCCACAACTACGACAAAAACCAAATCATTCTGAACACCCTCGATGCAAATAAACCCCAACAAAGGTGGGATGTGGAGATTATCTGAAAAACCTCCCAAGCTGCTCAACAGGATCTTAATATTATCCGAGGCACAGCAGCGCGACGAGTGCTGCAGGATGAGGTACGCTGGAGCAGAACAGAGATCACAGAGAGGATATGGAATACCCACTGACTATGCAAATGAACTTGTAATACTTTTTACATATCTTACACTTCCAGTAATATATCCAAAGGTTTGTATTTTATCTTTTCGTTGAATAAATCTGTTTGCCTGATGTCAATTAACTTAAAACAGTGTTAACACGTCTTCCTGTATTTTTATTCAATGTTGCTCAGTATATTCCAGCTGCACGCAGCAAAAGGAAATGAAACAAAAAAAAATTCTCCTGAAATGTCTTTTGTCGTTGTTTAATCAACACCATACACACGTCTTTTGTTAACAAAATAAAAGTATTTTTCTCAATAAATACATTGTACAGTAGAATGCGCTGGTACTTGTTGTACAACTGTGTGAAAACTGCTCCAGTTTCATTATTTGTTGTTCCCCCAAAGGTTTTTCCTGCTCAGAGTAATAACATGAGATGCATGATGGGAAAAAAGTGCTCAGGAGACTGAGCTCATGTAAAATAGTGTAAATGGTTATCTGCCTTATCGTGCTGCTTCACCTGGTACTGGACATAAACACATCTATTGACAAACATTTCAAGCTCTGTCTGATATTTATGTGTTCTCTTGTTATGATGCAGCACACAGAAAGCTTTCAAAACCCTGGCTGACCTTATAGTCTGCAGTTGATATTTACATTAGCATCAGCATGACAGGAACACAGCATCACTCAAGCACCTTGTGAAAACCTTTTGAAAAGTTTTAACAAGATCAACAATCTTTGGCAGGCTCTCATTGTGAGCTCAGACCACGCTCGTAGTCTGTCGCTCCACCTCTGATTTGTTTGGACAGAACAGTCTGATGCTGTCAGGAAACATCTTGTAAAGGTGAGAAGACTCACACAGGCTTTATTCTCTTGGTGATCAGCTTCCCCTCTTTAGTTTTGCTGTGCTGTTCCCTGCACTCCTTGCTCTGACTCTGCAGTCTCTGTGCAGTCATCCTGCGCCAACTCCTCGGCCTGTCTGGTGTCATTTTCAGCCACCCTGACGACCGTTTTCCCTCTGGCGTGGCCGTGCTCAAGCTTCTGAAAAGCCTGGGGCACCTGGGAGAATGGGAACTGTGCCTCCACGACTGGCAGGATCTGTGATGGAGTGGCAGAAAAAGATATAAGGAATCGGATGTTTAAAAAAGGAAACAATCAAAAGATCAAATATTGTGGAAGTGAGGGGGCCGGGACCTTCACCTGCACCTGAGGATCGATCAGCACAGGTGAGAGCTGTTAGCTGATTGATCCTCAGAACCTGCTGGACCCTTGAAAGTTGAGTGCCCCACGTTGGGCGCCACTGTGGCAGTCGACCATGCCACTGGGCTCTAACCACAGCAGCCAGAGACGAACCGTTTGGGTCTCAGCATACTTTTATTGTCTTTCAACACACGTCAGCAAACATAAATTAAACTAAACTTAAAGAGGTCCAGCAGTTCCTGCTGGCAGATCAGTGTCTCTGTCCATGTCTCAGTTCTGAGGAAGCTCAGCTGCTGCCTTTTAAACCTGAGGATAAATCAGCTAACAACTCTCTGCTGCGCTGATCTATCCTCTGGTGAAGGTGCTTTCCCAGCCCCCTCACCTCCACAAAGATATATGTTGGTTCTGGCTGTGGGTTTGTTTTGATGAGTTGGCGGATGGGTGGAGTGCTCCATCAGCCGGAAGAACGAGCATTGACAGTAATCTCAGTCAATTTCTAAATTGTGCTAAGGGGATCAACTTAAAGACTGAATAAAGATGGACTACACGTCTCCACTTCCTCCCACTGAGCAGGATGTAAGCCAAAACATCTTGGATACTAATGCTACCATCTTGTGTTGATGGCCTCATTTGGGGCCTGAGTGTACACACGAGCAATCTGGGGATGGAGCCGCAGTATCAGTTTCCTGATAAACATACTTGACCAATCATGAGTAGGTCTCAGCACCACTAACTAACGTGGAACCAGCGGCCAGGGAGCGGTCAAGAGGCTTCGCTTTTGGGGAGCGGACATGTCAAAGCACAAACTGACTACTAATTACACTACTGATATATAGATGATAGTGTTTTTGCATATACATTCCAATCAGAAACTGAAGCATATATCATATTATGACAAACAAACAAAGAAGTACCCACAAGTTTCTAATGCTACATCATCTCTGCTTTGATGGTGAGGGAGGGGTTCAGAATGTGATGAGGCTGAACAATCCTATGGTGGTCCCACAACACCAGCGGCCAGGCTTGTTATTCTGGTCAGCATCTCTTGTCGTTAACAATGAATGGGGAGCGCGGTGGCGTCACACTGGGAACTATCGATGGGACGTGCGGAGGGTGCGCGCGAGTGTTGGTTTTTGTGCGGGGGAGCTGTGTGTGTGTGTGTCCGCGGCTTCCTGCCACTGGTCTGAGTGCGCCGCTTGTAGTAAAGCCCCAGGACAAAAGGACAGAGGTTGCACGCGCTTTGACGAATGGCTGCTCAGCACTGTTTAAAAAATCCATTCACCGTCCCCTGGCGCCTGACTTGATTGCCCAGCTGCCAACTGTGCACGCCGCCCACCAACCAACCAGCGGGAATGCTCGCTCCTTAACAAAGCCTTGAGTACAGGCATGTATGGAATCCATGGTATGTTCATATTCATTGCTGTATGATCTCCATCCCTGCATCAATTTCACCCCCAGGCTGTGACTGTTGTGCAAATGAGAGGATTTCCATCTCCCCTCTCTTGTCAGCGTGAGTGGTTCTGAATGACAAGTATGTGTGATGTGAGGCAGAACACTACCTTCCCTGCATCCACCAGTTTCCTGACCTCGTCCAGGAAGGGCCCATCCGGAGCATATAACCCCCACCGGTAGAAGACTCCACTTGATATCACGTTCTAAAAAAGAAAATAAAGTAGAGGCAATAGGAAGTCAGGCATTTTGTTCCTCGGTGTTAAAAGGACACACAGTTATCTGGGTATTCTTATTTGAGTTTTACATTTCCACAAATGTCACCAGTTTTAATATAAAACTATAAACATTGTGTTTAGTCAGAAGTTACATTTGGAGATTAAGGAATCATTTGCAATCATTTTTAAGATATATATTGATGAGCTGAAATATCAGTATCCTCAATTTGAAAATATGACAATATTTGTTACAAGGGTAAAGTATAAATTATAAATTGATATGTTATCATTATAAATTAATATGTGGTATTGCTTTGTCACACTATCTGGTAAAACTATCCCTGCTTGCTTTGAGAAGAAAAAAAGGCTCTCCCTGATCACTCATTGCTGCCAAGAAGTTAAACACTAGAGGGCTCAGTTGCACCGTGCTCTCCCATATGATAGAGACATGCTGTCCAGAGCCAGACACTGAGGGTGTGACTGCTGCGGCTGAACTCCGCCAAACTGACCAGCTGCACGCTCCCAGGACAAAGGGGCCCGGAGGCTTGGCAAGAAACACACAAACACTGGTATTTGACGGGGGGAGATAGGCCGCAATCTGCACAAACACCTGAATACTGCTGGTTCAGCAGAAACGCATGCGGATGCAAACACACATACACGTGGCATTTACACTAGCACTCACACACACGGTCTACACCACCCAACTCCTGCTGCGCACACACACATGCACACACAGTGCCAGCCATGCTCTCATCAGTGCCTCCACCGCTCAGGACAACTTGACTCAGTTCCTGTAGCAGCTCCACCCTGTCCTCAGCTATTCACCCACTACCCTCATTACACATGTACTCCACTGACAGAGCACTGGTGAGACAGGACATACACACAAAACTCTGCTGCTGCAAACTGTTGATTTATTACACCCTGTGGGGTTCATTTCAAAAGATCAAGCAATTAAGTCAAGTTATTACACAAGTTTCTCCTCCCACTGTTCAACGGAAATTGATTAATCTGATCAACAGAGCAGAAATAAAACATTGCAAAAACTTCTGTTAGCTGGAACAGGTGTGTGTGTGTGTGTGTGTAGCTATTACACCCTATTACACAATTTTGTCTTTCCAGGCCACTGACGATCGAGTATTCCATTTCGGTTTGGGAGGACCCGTGCACCACACCCATGCTAAAGGCCTCACAAATAGTGCCAGGCTCAAAACATTACGTAAAAACCAGAGTAGAGGATTCTGGAAACAGTTTTTATTTAAATGAGAAGTTGCTCCCGTTTACCTGTATGGCCTTGGTGCACAAGCTGATTCCAGCGTTGACTGTCCCGTCCAACAAGCCCATGGAATCGGTGTTGTGGAGTAAAGGTGTAACCAGCGTGATGTACTTTGCCCCAGACCAGGGCTTCAGCAGGCCCATCGCCCACTGCTCCGTCTCTCCACCAATGTTGTCCAAAATTACATCAAACCTGAGCGTGCAAACACAGACAGTCAGAATGTAGAGTCCCAATGGAGTAAGGTTTAGAATACTGAGGTATACGCACACACTTCATAACATCATTGAAAGAATACTTAATCATATCAGGTCACTATTCCACTGTCGGAGAGCAGATTTTCAAGAGTATGTTGATGAAAAATATCATCGTTTTGACTTCAAGCCAAAGCTGTGGGGTTATTTTGAGAGCAGGGAGGGGGGGCGGACTAGCATCCACTCAGGCCTTTAGCCCTGGTATCCATGGAAACTAAAAAGAGACTCAGTGAAGCTGTTGACCACATTTGGTGTTTAAAGGGGAGAAGCACATATAGTCATGGACGACAGCTTTTTATTAGCACCTTTATTACCTCCACCAAGGACGTTATGTTTGTCACCCTGGTCCATTTGTTTGTTTGGTTGGTTTGCTTGTCAGCAGGATTATGCAAAATCTACAGGACAGATTTCCATGAAACATGATGGGAGGATGGGACATGGGCCAAAATCAAACCCATTACATTTTGGCAGAGAAATAAAAATCAGCATCTAGTGGATTGAAATGTGACTTCATCGGCAGGTCAGCTCTTATCTGGTTTGTCTTTTTACCAACCCATCATTTGTCACATCACAATCTGAGCTATATGCCTCGCTTGAAGATTGACATTCCAGTTGAAGTGGCATTGACATAGGTTAGTAGACAAATGTTTCACTCTACTCGGATCTCTATCTACACTTTTCATAGAAAGACCACATACTTCTCCATCATCTCTAGTTGTTCAGCAACATCTCCTGATGTGTAGTCCACCACCTCGTCAGCTCCCAGCCCTCGGACAAGACCTTCTGCGTTCTGGGAGCAGGTGACTGTTACGTGGGCGCCCCAGGCCTTCAATAACTGGCGACAACAGGGACACACAGAACGAGAGAGTGGCATTAAACTCATTCAGAGTTTTAAAAGAGTTCACATTTACATGCGGGACACTTTGTCTTACTTGAATCGCGAATGTTCCGACACCTCCCGATCCTCCAGTGATCAAAACTCTAGGAGGGTTAAATTACACATCAAGTGAAATTTTCACAGTCCACGAGTGAAAGAAAAGATTTAAAAAACTTTTTTGATGTCAATTAAAATGAAGCAGAGGAGCAATTTCACCACAGGAATAAATGTGGTGGAAAAAAAGCATCTTATCAAAGTAACGATCTACACGACTGATTTCTCTTCAGGAAAAGAGCATATTAAGAAACTCCAAGGCCTGGAGAGAATTGACTCAACCTTTGATGACAGTTTTTAATATTTTTCAGGAGCTTGGAATTCAGAATTAATGTTCTGTGCTTAAATAGTGGAGGAGTTCAGTACGAGGTTATCCAAGGTCAGGCTGATGCTTGCCTTTTATTTGAAGAGCTGTCTCTGCAGAGACCACCTCCACTGACGAGCGCAGACAGAGCAGTGCTGGCTACATAGGGGATTGATGCTGCCTCTGTGTGACTCACTAATTCCGGCTTATGGGAAACCTGCAGAAAAAACAGCAACACAGTCATTGTCAAAAGTTAGAAACAAACCAACATGTCAGCAGTCTTTTTAAATTCACAACAAAGTTCAGTCTAATCATCAGAGCTACAGTGAGGAGCGACTAGCTAGGAGCTGCTGAATTAATGAAGTACAGGGAAAACACAGAGCAATTTGTGCATCTCTGTAATTGCTGCCAGAGTGGCTCCTGCAAACCAAACAAACTTAATCCTAATTACAGGGAGCGCTTTGTCAAAACTTTTCACTACATTAGTACAATTTACATAACAACATACTGACAGGGAACTTAATTCGAAGCTAGTCTTTCGTTAGATGACATCAACAGTCTTGGAGATTGTCTGTGAAATAAAAATGAAAATATACAACAATCATGTAACTCCACAAGCTGTTCAGCTCACCTCATACTCTGTTAGAGTCACAAATTCTGCCAGACTTCCTTGTTTCCATGGAGGAACAGCAGCCCACACCTGGAACACAAATATGACACTTATCATGCGGATCATGACTCTGTTTAACCACCTTCTCATAATGTCTGACTCTGGTTAATTGTCCATTAAGCGCTTAGTCGGGTGTTCCCGTCGGTTGTTATCGTCAAAATCGTTTCCAATAATATTTTTTAAACTCCTAGAAGATAACTGGGGTGCTATATGCAAAAACAGGTGTTTTGTACTATTGTTTAATCACATTAACGGGATTTGCATGATTGCATTTCTGTCTGCAGGACAGTCCGCACAGTAGTTGTCTTGTCTGTCACACTAGTGATAACCAAGCAGAAAGAACTTGGGAGGGAGACATGTTAATAAATACCTTGAAACTATACATTTGTAGAGAATCAGGGTAAGATTTAGATAACAACCTTTTTAACAACTTTGGGCGTGTTCAACTATTTTTGACGATATTAGGTACACTTAGATTTACCACAACTTCTACATTGATTTTTTATTAATGTTGTAAAACAGGTGTTAACTCAATCAAATGTGTTTAATGAAATCATAGAGAGCAGGAGCCCTCCAATTATATGTGTTTGTGTTGCTAAACCAAAGTTACATAAATCTGACGTTGAATTCCGAGAGGTAAAAGTCACCACAGACACAAAGAGCTTCAGGTCAAAGCTGATAGATCTCAATTTTAAAGATTTATTCTTGACCTTATATTTTTATCCTCTTGACTGTTTTATGAGCTAGTGGATGTCTAACTTTCCCGCGGGATCAATAAACTATCCATCCTCTTCTGCTCCTACCTCATCTCCTGGAGCAAAATGTGTGACCTCCGCTCCACAGTCCACCACCACACCAGACACATCTCGACCCAGGATCAGAGGAAACTCACTATCCCCGTCCGTCACAGACATCGGATCCCTTCTTAACTTAAGCAACTTCGCTCCATAACCACCTGTGAGGGAGGAAGAGGAAGTGATCAGGTGAGTTGAGTGATGGCTGATTTATCTAAAATGTCCATAATCTGACACTCACCCCTCATGGATAGATCCAGAGGGTTCAGACTGGCTGCGTGGACTTGAATGGTGAGCTCAGTGGGGGACCTGACGGTGGATGCAGTGGCCTCCTCAGTGAACCTCAGAACCCCATTGGAGCCATACTGGTCAATGACCCAGGCCGACATGCAGCTCTGCCGTCTTGAAGGTGAACTGCAGACATGTCTCCTGCAGCACACACCGGCTAATGTTTGGGTCGGGCCCGCTGCTGCGGTCGCTTTAGCCCGGGACAAGCACCGGAGCCAGGTCGATGCCATAGCTCCCACAGCGGCCGCGTAATAACTCGTCCTGCAGCTGGATGTCTGTGGCTACAAGGTGAACTTCACATCTGGAAGAGTCGTTGAGCTGCAGGGCCGACTAGCTAGCTACCGAGGTTAGCCGCTCGGCTAACATTAGCATGCCCAAGTTGTCACCGCGATGAGAGGACGAGAGAACGAGCTCAGCGGGTAAAATACACAAGCGACACACTCGGTGTTGACGTTAGTTGTGTTAACGAGAGTTAACGAGTTTTAAAACGCGCTGAAAGATGAAGTATTGTTACTAAACCGAGCAGATAACACGCCCCTCTCTAGCTAGGTGGCTACATAACAAGCTAATCTTCCAGCTCAAAGCGTCAGCCAATGGAATTTCTGGAGCTAAATATTCTGACCAATGAGGAAAGAGAATAGACCGGAACCGCTACTTCCGTATTGATAATAATAATAATAATAACAATAATAATAAGTATTATTATTATTATTATACTTGCATTATTAATCATATATATAATTGGTACATTTCTTATTGTAAAGCAAGGTTTTGTAAGTCATCCCCCAATTTTAACACATTTATGATTTAATTTATAATAATAATAGTAATAATAACTTTTATTTATAGAGAACTTTTCAAAATCTAAGTGACAAAGCGCCGCAAAATAAAACAGATCACGAGCACAGCAAAGGAATCACAAATATTAAAAGATGATATTCATTAAACTTCCAGAGACATGATGTTATTTTATTGAGTAAATGAGAAATCATAAAGTGCAAAGCCAGTTACTAATTGGTCCCTTCTGGACCACTACAGAGACATGGCAGACCCAATCTTCAGGTAGATACAAGGAGCTCGTTCCGTTTTCAAAAACAAATTGATTCGCACTCTAATTAAATAGTAAATATTATATTTAATTTTTGACAATAGATCTGTGTAAATCCTACTCACTGAGCCGTTCAAGCTTAAATTCAAAAAGCCATTATGCAGCAATAATAATCTATTAGCATAAAAATGCAAGTGTACATTATTACCCAATATGTTTGAGAGGTCTGTTTAGGTAAAATGACGACTGGGTGCTCCATCAGCTGCTGTGTAATAAAGACTAATGCACAAATCAGCATAGAAAACTAAAAGCTAATGGGCAGAAAACATTATATATTAATGCCTGAGAAATACACCAAGGGGTAATGGGGTTTGTTTTAATATTTACATGATTATTAGACTTATGGCTTTGGCATTAGCTTCTCACAAGATGGCCACAACAGCATTGTGGGCGTTTTAGACTTAAAACCACTTTAAGCTGGTTACAATGCAAATTACAAGATGGTCTAAAGCAAAACAGCATCCCTGCTGCTGACCATTATAAATCACGGCTGGAACAACATCTGCTGCAACAGCGTCATGGCTAAAACATAAGAGGCACATTGGTCACCTCGTGTTATTGGAATTAGAGGCCGGTAAAGTGAATCAGATCACACTTGTCTCATGCAAATGAAAAAAAATCTGCAAGTAGGATTTTTCCAGAGACCAAAGGGGCGAAAAGAAAGAGAAGCGGGGCCATGTGGCTGCGTGTGATCATGATTCAGCATGAAACCAAGCAACTAACGGCACCATCATCACGATCACTGCTCCCAGGGGAAAGAGGACACGCTGGGAATTGGGTGCTTTGTCTGTGCTGCCTCATTACATTATACAGTGGGTCTGTCTAAAGAGAATACAGCTGGCTGCAGCTCAAAACAAATGTCCCTCGGACTAGATGGTGTCAGCACTCGGACAAAAATACAGTTATTAAAAATGTCTTGTTGACCAGCTCCCCACGGCAAGAGCAGGTCAGACTTTGAAAGCAGCGTTTTATTTGGAATGGGTATTTTTTAGTGGAGTCATTCTCCCCCCGAAACACAGTGCAGAGCTTATCTTGGCCTCCTTTCCATCCTGGGAGCTGTGGCCCAAATCACATGTGGTTGCTCTAAAAAAATCACTTTTGATCTAATTTAATTTAGTCTAGAGCAAAGTACTGTCCAGAGAAGGAGTCCCTCAAGTCACTTCTGTCTGCTGCACCAGAATTATTGGTTATTTTTCTCACCTGTTGTTCTATGCGTGTCCTTTCTGATTTTTAGTTTCACCAATCATCCTCAGCAGAGAGGAAGAAAAGAGGAGAGTGCATCACAACCGCTCACCAGCTGGACTCAGATTGTATTTTTAGAATGAACGATTGGGCTCTCTCCTTGGTAACTGCCTCATTTTTTCTTGAACAGGTCAGAGACAAGAGCAGTGGCGACTGGCTGTCACGTAAAGAGAGCTATAGGTTCATTTCATCCCAGGTTTTTACATGTTTGACTGCTGTCAGATTCATTTGATTAATGTGCTTCCTCAAAAAGCTCAAATATTCCTTTAAATCCTTGATAAACCTCAAACCGGAGAAGTAATTTCAAAATTGTAAATCTTTGACTGACTGCAAATGTCTGAAAAGAACCTTGATTATGTAGATATACAATTTCTTACACAATATGGAGAACATTTGAATTGTCACTATTCGACACAGTTTCCACATGTCCTCTGGTTTGGACACTCCGGCTGAAGGATGGATTCTCTTTGCTTCCTGTTGGAAGGATGTGACTCACAGTTCACTCTGTTATCGTGATGGCACTGAGCGACTAATTAAGTTAAGATTAACAGTTCTGTTGACTATTCCTTCCTCTTATACTGAGCTGAATCTGTTTAACATGACAGAAATAACACAATATGAGGTTATACGATCCTGTTTGCAAAAAAGTCATCCACTGGTGTGACTACCGATAAAGTTTTGGTGGACATGAACTTTTCAAGATACTTGATATTTATATTGGATATTTTGTCACTATGACAGAAATAAAAAGTTCTGAACTCAGAGCTTTGGAATCCAATTTCGTTGGTGGCCGTGGAGGTGGCGCAGGTTGTCCTCTGACCAGTGAATGAATGTTTGTGATGATTGGGCTCTCTCCTTGGTAACTGCCCCATTTTTTTCTTAAAACAGGTCAGAGACAAGAGCAGTGGCGACTGGCTGTCACGTAGAGAGAGAGGTGCAACATTAATACAAAATGTATAATTTCTTCTAACTACATAAGACAAAACCAGCAGTTAAGGTAAATTTCAAATGTTTCTATTAAACACTACATGGAGTTGAAAAATCCACTCACCAGGGTTTAAATTATATTTACACATTATGGGTGCAAATAACACACTTTATGATGAATATGTGCAAAACAAATTTGACTAAATGTAATTTTGTAATGTAGTTTGGTGAAAATCATTACATTACATTAATATATTATATTAATGACATTTAAACCATTTGTGTGTCATGATTACAATTCCTGTTTTATTCCAAGGGTGTCTATACACACACACACACACACACACACACACACACACACACACACACACACACAGACACAGGAAACACATTGCCCTGCTGTTCATTTCACAGATAGCATCTTATCTACAGGCTTCCTCCACACTGCAAGTGCAGCAGTGGAAATATAATGAACCATATCATGAGCTGTCTCTGTCTATCCCAGAGATTAGGAAGAACTATACTCCACATGCTGACGTACACACACACACACACGATCTGAAAAAATCAAGGCAGTACAGGACTTCCTCTGAGTTTTTTGTTGTCCACCTCCACACCACTTTTGTTTTATTAGTTTCTTCATCTCTCTCTGTCCATTTGCCACAAGGCAAAATAAACAGACCGAAGCTGGAATGTGATCCGAATCAAATATTTACACTGAAACAAGTTGTTGGAGCGTGACATCACATTGTTTGATAGTGTTGATCTGGTCTTTCTAATAACGACAAACACTCTTTGGCACAACTTAAGTTAACTTAAGACATGAACCTGTTTATTTTTCTTGTCAAGATAACACATGGCCAACACACACACACACATATTTAGTACTTTTATTCGTACCAACCTCCTTAATAACCAATACACCATATACGAGTGCTTCAAAACTCCACTGTAAACTGCTGATTGATCTGTAACTGATTAATCGTGTTTCTGTATTTGTTCCAACTAACCTAACAAAATGTAACTTGTCCAATCAATTTAGAAAATGCCAATAAGGGCTCCTTGGCAGTGTTTACACCCTTCTCAGCAGCATCCCTGCAATCAGCCCCATTTAAAGGACATTACATCACCCAGACGACTAAAGACAAAGACCAGTAGCGCCTGTTTACTCACAAACATCAAGAAATAATTTGTTTACAAGAGGCTGTTTCTTTATAAACCTCATGCAAAAGAATGCTGCTTCCAGGCAAACGTCTGAGCCGCCCAATTGTTTGTTGTCGTTCGGAAAAACAACTTTTCTTATCTGAGCTGCAACACTCACAGCAACAGATGTGAGGGACTGGTTCGTGTGTTTATTTCTTTATTAGTTTGGAGCCATAATTGCTTTGCCCGCAAGCAAATCATATATACATAAAACATACTATACTAAACCTTTAAGTTTATAGAAATTAGAACTATTTAAAACGTACATATCAAATTTACATTCCATGTAAATCATCACATCAAACACTGCAAATGTACAGAATGTATGTAAAGACCTATACTGCAACAAGCCACTAGGTGGCGATTGAGATGATTTGGCTTCCCTTTCTGGCAGCTGTCTAAGATACTAAGATATTAAACACATTTAACAAAAAATCTAAATCATTTTTGATAGATCAATTGCAAACTTCCCATTATACACATGTAAAACTCATATAATGCAACAGTGCAACTTCATGAACCAAGAAGTTTAGATTTAAATGAGATGACTGTTTGTTGTAAGTTTGATGATCTCACGTCCGCAGTAAATGCTAATCACTGTGTGCGCTGTAAAACTGTGAACTGTGTTTAATTATAGAGTCTGAAACTGCTCCTGCTTACACCACGGTGCATTCACCTTAATACGCTCCCAACTGTAGTTCACAAATTAATTAATTATCCCTCTACTTCTACTTTACACTCGCAGAGATCAAATATAATCCTCGGGGCTCCTTCTCTGGAGAACATTGCATTTACACAAACACAACTAAACTTTCTCCCCGGTCCACAGCACCTAATTGGGCAACTGTCTGAAAATGAACCGCATTCATTATACAAATGTCAGTGCCTGCTGTTGGAGTGTGGGAAGAGGAGACGGCTGGGAGGAGGTGCGGTGGAGGGGCGGTGAGTCCAGAGTTGACAGGCCGCTAATGAGATATATCATCAAGAAAAAAAAAAATGCTCCTCAGCCCATTTAAGGGGCAACATTTGTGGTCGTCGTGTGTGTGATATAATGAGGCACACTGGAATTACACTGTCATCTTGTATGTTTTTACCATTTCCATCTCTATCATCACATGCCTTCACCACGTTTGCGTATTCATCAGTCTCAGCCTCAATCCGGTATTTAAAGAAGCAAACTCCACACAAACCCTCTGACAATGTTTCAATATTTTTCTTTCCCTGCGCCTGATGTTCTGTTTGCTTTTCAGGTTCAATCATCACATGTGCTGTTTACCAGGCACCAGTGATGTGCAGCTGTAAACAGAAAGTGAGGCCTTATCTCATAGAACCTTTTTCTGGTCAAATATTGTAACAGTACTTATCATACTAGAGAAAGAATATATAATATATACTTGTGATTCAAGTATATATTTTTTTAATATTGGCTATTCCTATCTTATATGCAAGGCTAAGTAAACCAGCTGATGGCTCCAGTTTTGTATTTAGCACACAAGCGTTGAAGGATTCTAAACTATCCATGAAATAGTTTTTCAAAGCTCAAAACCTTGATTATCTAGATTATTTCTTACTAACACAATATGTAGGAAATTGAAGATCTTTGGAAACCGGTGAATGAAGGGATGAATGACCTACACTGTAAAACGCTTTGATCGGTCAATAAGAATAGAAAAGCACCTTATTAACATAGTCCATTCATTTTAAAAATACTAGATATCTGCAGGAATGACATGGATTTGGTTTTAAACATCTGAAGAGGTCAAAATCCACCTCAAACCGACTCAACCAGTATCTGATGTTTCATTCTTTCCTCTACACATAGTTGTCTTTTATTATTTATGATCATGAAACAATAAATCGTTCACTCAATGAAGATCCTTTGCAGGAGGCTGCTCCCAGTTTTAAGTGTTTGAATCGTCTGTGCTCAGCCTTCATGTTGTCAGATGTTTCTGACAGGCGAGTGCAGCATAAAGAAAAAAGCACTGGGCCTCATTCACTAACCGACATTTCTTCTTCAACCCCACTTATGCAGTTTTTACAAGGTTTCTGACATTCACCAATGTTTTCTGGGATTTGTTCCCATGAGAACTGACTCTTTAAACTGAAATGCTTACGTAAAATAATCAGTTATTGGGTTTTTTTTATTTTAATTCTACAGTTATAATAAAATGGAAATGACTAAGAATATATTGGTGAATGAAGACCGTAAACCAGATGGTACAGAGACACACAGACCCCCTCTCTCATGCATCCATGTATTCAACAGTCATTGTGTTTTGGGCATTTATTCGTGCAGGTTTCTGGCTTCTCATGTAGCCTTTTGACGCACAGTGAGCGGAGGCTATTCCCAGCTAACAGGTGCCATTGTGTGGCATCAGGTGTCCTTCCAGAAGGTTAGACAGAGAGAGCGGAAATGGATGGTTTGTCCCAGATATGCAGTTAGTTAGATGAGAGCTGCTCTCCGAGGACACGCTGAGTTTGGTTTGGCCACCGACAGCAGAGCAGTGGCCCGATGTGCTAATGAAATCAGGTTAGCTCTGAGGGCTCTCACTGATGTTAAGTTAAACAGGCCATGGAAGGCTAAACCAAGGGACGAGGCTTTATATGACAGCAGAGCTAATGTTAATCTGTGTTATTTCCCTGCTAAGTCAGATAAAGCTCCACATTTCTGATATCACAGAAGCAACCACAGAAAATATTCTTTATCAGGGTCTGACTCAGGAAAGATGATCTTTAAGGACCAGTGAAGGGAACAATCAAAAGAATATGTTATATATTGTTCATAATTATGTTTTCACTACAGTACAATCACCTGAATATAATGTTCTCTCTGCTTTTCCTCCTCAGAGACGACCATGTTATCCCAAAGACTGTAAATAAAGACGGACAGTCCATCTGCGCTTCCTCCCACTGTCCAGAAATGAAGCCAAAAACTCCTCGATGCAAAAACTGCCATCTCTAAGCATTTGGAGCCTGAGTCTGCGCGGTAGCGATCGGGGGGGTGGATCCACGGTAAGATCTCTCCGATACACATGCTAGACCAATCACAGGTCAGTCTCAGCTGTCAATCATAATGTTTCACCCTCTTTTGCCATCATCAAATAACAAAATTAAAACCACACCAATAAAATAATAAATGAGCACTTAAAAAAACATCAGTGTGATAAGAACCTAAAATTTTATTTTACATGGTTTATTTAACTTTGGCTTCACTTTTGGTTTTAATTACCAGACCAGGTTAAAAATGGGTGGAGCTATGGTGGAAATGTATGTTGTCCCAAAACTCAAAACACCAATGAGAAGAGTGACAGAGCTGTCAGTCAAACAGTTGGTCCCCGCCCACACAGTCCTGAAAAGAGTTCTAACCAGAAAACACCTGTTTGGTTGGACGTTACATGTGCATAGGCTCTGGGGTAGTTTTTCCCATGATGCATTGGTGCCAAACGTCTTTCCCATTGTTTGGGTTTCTGTAGCGACCACAGCCACTGAGCATGACACAGATGAGCTCCCCGTGATTAGTGGAAATTACCTACACACAAACGGCTCAAGAGACGTCTGCCTCCATCTTTGCTAATGGATCCACTTTAGCTGTGTGTTGAGACAGCAAAGGGGGGGCGTCGTCGTGTCGAACGAGCAGCGAGACTCCTGTAACAGCAGAATAAGTACGGCAGAGCAGACCATCCGGCAGGAAGAACCTTTCAGCTGATTTACAGGCTTTGTCAACCATTTCCTTTTTCCTTCCTCTATTTCAAGTCGTACCGCTGCTAAAATGTCCCTGTGGCCTTTTTTAAAAAACACTTACAGTTGATTTAATTTTGCAGTTAGTGGGAAAAAAACTGTGCACAGCAGTACTTTTTGGAATGTGTTCAAATGATATGGACACAGTGTTCTCCAGGTATTTTTTGGACGATTTATCATAAACGATGCATGAACCCGTCGACATAACAAAAATACAGATTTGAGATTTGTTATAATCTGTAGTCAAGTCTTGTTCACAAATACCAGAAATGTAAAGTATTATCACCTGCATGTTAGAAACAAATCATTTCATGGTGGTTTTGTGTTGTTTTAATAAAGCTCTACTGAAACTGATTCGTCTCCCTCTGCTGGAGTCGTCTTTGACAGCTCTATCAGTACAAATTGGAGAGCTCTGTGAGATGAGGAGAAGGAAGCAGCAGCTTGTTCTCCCCCTGGTCAAACTGTGTACGATTAGTCCGACCAGGGGCCTCGTGCTGCTGCTTTATACGCCTATAAAATCAACACTAAAAGATCCAGACACTCATTTATGCTTCGGCATGATCTCTGTGTCCTGCAGTGATGAGAGCTGCTGCTGCTTTCTCTCTTTCAAGCTTTTAAATCCTTGAATGGTCCAACAACTAATATGGTGCTAATTTGTCGGATGTCTTCATTATGGTGTAATTTAATGAAGGGGTTTGTTTCGGCCCCTCAGTGAAAAACTATCAGAAAATATGTTTTATTTAATTATTGCTGAATCACACTCTTCGGTAAGATCTCCTCCTTGGGTACTTCCTGTTGTTTCGTTCCTGGTCTAATGGATTTTTAAAGTAAGTCACATTGTGCCATCACTAAAGGTGAATAAACTCACATGGGCAGGTGCTTTATGCTCCTGACACAGCCGGATAAAGGAGGCTGTAACTGTAACTGGCAGAGTCATTACGCTCTAAAAAGTCTTTATGAATCTTTATCTTTATTAGCAGTTGTTTAAGCACTGAAAGGACGCGTGTCTCTTTAATTCTAGGAAACACTTTTGATAGAGAATTTATTCTATGGAAAAAAACATCAACATGTTTATATTAATGTTTTGGCAACTGGAGAGGACACCAGGAAGATTTTACATAAACCAAAAGATTTAGCTTTATATGCTGGAACGCTCTTGTAGCCTCTGCATTTATTTTCTACATGTGAATTAATATAGTTTAGTGTGTAAGGATATTCAAAGGAAAATTGTTTTCCAGAAAGAGTTTTGTTGAAAATACATCTTATTTTTATTTAAAAGTTGTTTGTCAATCAGCAGCTCAACTGATTAGTGTTTTCATCGCTGTTCATTTGTTTGTAAGATTACACAGATCCAGGAATTGGTTTTATCATTTTCTTAAACATTGCGAGTCACAGGTTGTTTTTTTTTACATTTTCAGGGAATAGTTCATGTATCAGCCACATTTAAGGAACTAATATCCATGAGCGTGGGACATTTGGTGCAGCTTGATTGAATTTAAGGGGCCTTGTCGGAGCTACGTGTGTTTTGTTTGAACCTCAGGAAGATGCCTGACATCAGCTAATGTGAATCCTTATAAAAGAAATGCATTATCTTGAATAGCTTGTAAATTATCTATGAAACACACAAAACAAAGATGGCATATAGACTATTGACGAAACCTTCAGTGACGACCTGTATAATCCTCTGATATAGACAGATTATCTCAGTCAGTATAGGACTCACTCAACATGCACTCATCTTACTACAGCTGCTGCCTGTCGTCTTTGTTCTCTCTACTCAGCAAACTAAAGGGTCTATGTTGTTCTTTGGAAACCGACGCGTTGTTCAGCAGCTTCTGTTGCTGTTTGCACCCTCGATGAAGTCAGAGGCCTGTTTCTCCCTGAGACCTCCGCTCCATGAATCAGCCTGTTTCCAGTAAGTTTCATGCACCAGGCAACGAGCTGGGGACTCTACAGGTGTGACACTGAGCCGCACATGTGAGTGAGGTGTGAAATGGATTATTCATGAGCAAACAAAACAAACTCCTGATGAGGCTGGAAGATAAACTCTCCTACAGCTGAAGTGTAGCTTTAAAGAAACTGAGGGGATAAGTGCAGGGAAAATTTGATGTCAGATTTATAAATCGTTTAAACATACAGATTAATTCTCTAAAAACACTTCTTCATTCTTCCCGTATCAACCTTGTAGTGAGCCCTGAAACTTGAGACGAGTCAGGAGAGCTTAGCCTGTAATGACAGAAACTTGACCACTGTATCAGTTATTACAAAAACATACTGGCAAACATACGTTTTACTTGAATTCATGGAGAACACACACAAACACTTCTCTTCTGTTTGACAACATAACAAAGTAATTATCACCATGTGAGCGCAACACTTGTTTTTACACAACAAAGACTTGTATGAGCGGCCCTCAAGAGAAGGGGGAGGAGGTGTGTGTGTGTGTGTGTGAGACATTGTCCCTGCAACACTGGCGGCCATCTGAATAATTTATCAATCCAATCAATGATTAAAGGTCTGTTGGGTGTCACACCTCACATCAGAGGAGAGGTGAGTGTTCGTCATTCAGCTTTATGGAGACAGTATGATGAGGAATAGATTTACACTTGACTAAAGTAAATCACCTTTTCCTGTTTTTAGTAAAAGCTGATGTAACGCTGCTGATGTAATGCTGCTGATGTAATGCTGCTGATGTAATGCCGCTTTCAGACGTGCACTGAAGTCCAGACATTTTACTGACATTTTTTTCCAGAGGGGCTATATGTGATCTACCCAGGCTCCACCCCCTTGCCTGAATGTCTTCCTGCTGTCGTGAACACGTCTGACTCGGACGATCTCCTGCTGCGTTCTTCATTAGTGAATCTCTCCAGACGTTCTCCAAACATTACAGTTTAAAAACGCCTTTATTGACTTTGTGGCCAGCTTCTGTAATTCTTAGCAATATCACTTGCACAATTGGCATAACAGCCTTTGTCTAATGGGTTTTTTTCTTTTGGGAAAACAAATCTGATGCAGGGGAAGTGATGTGACTTATTCAGAATAGTCAGGAGGGACTGGAGTGGACACAATCAGCCGAACAGACAAAGACCAATTCATAAGAATTTCATCAGCTGGAAAAAAGAAATACATAAACTCTAAGTGATGCTTCATGTGACTGGTTCAGCAACTGGTGGTCAAAGCTAACAAACCAAAAGAATTAGAGGAAGAACACTTTGACATTGATGTCTCCATAAAATAGTCCCATCAGAAATGAAATGCATTACGAGTCATGCTTTGCTTCACGCTTTAGCTAAGAGAAACAATCAGAGGGAGGGAAAGAGCAGCGATAAAAGGAAAACTACAGATACATGAAACCTATCAACACAGACATGACTCAGCCAAGAACCCAACTGAGACGAGATGATGGGAAAACAGGATGTTTATTGAGCCTCTTTTCTGTGAATCAATAAAATACATCAAGTTATTAATTCACTGATTAGTCCAAATGTGAACTCAGCAAAACATAAGAAATTAGAAGAAGAAGACAAAACCTTTGTCATTTCTTATACTGTGTAAACATATATGACATTTTATTACAGGCAAATAATAAAATCTGCATCATAAACACTGTCCTATCACTGTTTTTGATACTAAGACATACTCTGCTTGCTAGATTGTAACAGATTGTGAGGGGTTTGATAAGTTTTTGACCACATACGTTAACATCAAAATTTTCCAGACAACAGTATCTGGTGCCATTATTCGGTATCCACAGTATGTAATGTAAAAAGTAAAATGTATTGTCATGAACAAAAGGCAAAGTAAAGTTTACGCGTGATTTACATAGTCAAATATAATGAGTATCAAAAGTTTAATACAAAAAATCCATAGTAGAAGATAATGATATAATATAATATAATATAATCATAGCAAGTGGGCCTACTTCTAATAGCCTACTCACACATATATATATATACTTGAGTAGATAAGACACAAAACAGGATCATCTATCTTCTTTATTTGTATATTTAAATAAGGAATCTTTATTGGTTTTATCTTATCTATATTGAAAAGCTTCTTCGTATGCCATCGACACCATTTTCTTTTTTGTAATGATTCTGTGCAACACAGACTCAATTTTATCTTGAAATTTAATGTTTTTATCACAGTGAGCATTCAAAGGATGGACAGGATTTTACATCTATGATGTAATCAAATACATACATTTGTTTCATGAATCATGAAATGTTGACAATACAAATTCAGACACTTTGATAGAGACCAGTCAACAATTCTCTGACACAGTTTTAAATTGCTAATGGGCATATTGTACAGGTGTCCGTTACACCTTGTACAGGTGGCTCAGGAGGTAGAGCGGGTCGTCCTCTAGCCAGAAAGTCGGCACTTCGATTCCAGTCTTCCCCATTACCCGTGCTGAAGTGTCCCTGGGCAAGATACTGGATCTCAAATTGATGGCTGTGCTGTTCCTATAGAAAAAGTCCTGCACATAGATGCACTCTATGCATGTGTGTGAATGGCTTAATGGTAAAAACTGTATATAATGTTATTTAGACTGAGGACGTTATTAGAACTACAGATTGACTTAAAGTAAATCTAATGAGAACATTTTAATTGTAGTTTATGTTTCTGACGTTGATGAGATCTCTCTCAGGAATGGCTGCTGCTCCAGATTCCTCAGGTTGATGCAGGAAACACTGCTTTTAGATTCTGTGCTCTACATACAGCACCTGGAACAAATGCAACCTGAGGCACTGTCATTGACATACCGTGGGACAATTTGTACGTCCAATAAGAAGCTTGATTGGCTTTTTTTTTATGTGGAAGGATTAATAATGAATATCAATTTGATTAATTAGATTTAACTGTGGAAGGTTTCCAGTGGTGCACTCGGGCTGTTGATCCTTTTTTTGATGGAACAACCCACAGACGACTGGCGGAGGACGGTAAATGGATGGATCCAGAAAAGGGGAATGTTAAAAGGGAGGGGAGGTGGTGGGGAGATGGGGCTGTGTGGGGAGAGGTTAACAGTGCAGAGAGGATTGAGAGACAATGGGCCGGGCTAATGAGTCATGAGGCAGGGTTTTCTGGTGCTGAAGCATTTCCCAGCTGCACGCTACTCATCCTGCTGGACCAACGCTCACTCATCTTTGGATTTCTTTGCCTTTGTTGAATGCTCTTTTTCATCTTTTACTTGTCTGCAGTAAAAAACACACAATGAGGATGGAAGTCATTGCAAAAAGTACAGAACAAATTAGGGTGTGGATTACAAGATCCTTGTTGCATAATTCAGCATATTCCATTGAGTGGATTGCACATCCTTCAAACATAATTGTTAGAAAATAGAAAATAGAAATGTGATAGATTACTGTCACTACACAAAGGGTGCTGTTTTCACCCCGTAGTTGATATTCAACACAAACTCATCTTCCATTTAGTACAGCACAAAGATGTTTCATTTTAAATCCATATTAAATTGATATGATATTAGTGTGCATCTATTTTTCCACGGTCTGCAGCTGTTGGAGCGTTAAGCACTGGGACATAAACGAGGATGAGACCGTGTCGAGTAACAGCCAAAAGCCAAACTTATTTAAATACCTAATCAAACATGACGCAGAGTTCCCTCTGGGCTCTTCAAACTCATCGGTTTTCTTCTAGTCACTTGGAGATGTACTGAACATATGTATATAGCAATAATCAAACATGCGACTGAAAGAACAGGTTTCTGCACATTGTTTGCTGTTCTCTGTACCTTGAAGAGCCAAAATGAAGCATCAGAATGAGTGAGGTGTTATACACAGTTTTGTTTGGACCTCACTAGAATACCACAGCGGCGCACACTGTTTTACAACTCGTCGGTCGGTGCTGCTCTGGCACTAATCCAGAGGAGATCAGTGGGGGCATCAGGGAATGCTGAGTCCATCTCTGGCCTGTAGCTCGGCAGCTGCCTGTCTAGACTGCCTGGCAGCTCAGTATCGGTGAATACAACATCGCCGCCACACCCTTTAAATCAATATTGGACAACTTTGTGCATAGAAATCCATGCATATTCCGAGAGAAAAACAAGAAAATATTAGGTTGTTAAATGTGTTATGCAACAGTTTCACACCTCCGGCAAAAAAAGGAGAAACAATTACAGTCGTCATTTTTCATCATTTATTGTACATTGTAATTTCTTCCATTATCTTGTACCCAAACTAATAAACAGTACAACATTCCCATTTATACAAAATATAAACTATAAGGGGGGGAAATATAAATCTAACATCAACCCTTCCCATATGGTTACACGTACAGTCATTTCCTGGGTCTAACCCATGGATGAAGGGGGAAGTAAGGAGGTGTCAATCAAACCCTCATTGTAAAAGACCACAACTCGTTAAAAATCACAAGGCAAAACTGACACAAAAGTCCTGTGAAAACTGAATTGCTCCATACATCTGTGTGACATTTCTAATAAAAAGCCCGAAGAGCCAAATTATGAAAAAAAAACAAAAAAAACAACCCAACTAAAAAAATCTTCTGGCTTCCCTCAACCAAATTTCACTTTTACTGACAAAAACCATTCTTATTCATATTGATTGCCTGGTGGATTTGAAGCCACAAAAAGAAAAGAAAAGCCTATGTACACTCAAGTGGTCCACATTTCAATCAAGACGTGTGACATGACAACCGCAGCCCTGAGCATCTCCGAAAAGTGATGGCGCTACTATGGAAACGCATAAAAGCCAAAAGGGAAGCTGTGTGCACCGCCATTCCTTTTGATTCCTTGTAAGGGGGCTGAATGTGTGAGTGTGGGGGGGTTGTTGTTTGGTAAAGAATCTCCAGATGAAAGTTAAACCCCCTTTATTTAAAAGAAATGTCTCAGATTTTTACATATTTTATTATTATCTAAGGAGGACGAAGGAGGTTGCGTAGTCCATCCATGTTAGTCTTGTGATCTCAGTGGTGGGATGACGGGATGGGAGGGGTTGGGCAGGAGAGCCGAGGCCGAGAGAAAAAAGGGCTGGGCTGTGGTGGTGGTGGTGGTGGGGCGTTCAGGGTCTTGCGTTTCACCAGTAGTGCTGCAGGAGGGAGGCTGCCATGATGACGAAGGAGAAGGGGCCTGCGTGCAGCGAGACGCCTGCTCCGATTGGGGTGGTGGTGTTGGCCGAACTGCTGTAGGTGCCTGTGGCCATGGTGGTGATGTTGGGGGTGGAGGTGGAGTTACCCATCATGGGGGTTGTGTTGTTCTGGGAGACCACCTGTTGGAGGAAGAAGAAGAAGAAGAGGATAGGTGGAACGTGTGGGGACATATTCTGCACCAAAACCGATCAAGTGCCAACAAGGGATTTAGGGAAGTTAATGAAGCATCATGAAATTAAAGGTCTAAAGAATGTGACATCGAAAACACAAGATGTCAACCAGGTTTAACAGGTTTTAGATCATTAGAACGTCGATATTCATTCATCAGGCCAATGTTGTGCACCGTCTGACAGCATAGGACGACTGGTTGGTCAGTAAAACAGATAAGAGAGACCTATGTTTCTCCAGTTGCGTGTCAGGTTTCGTTTGGCACACGGCACCGCAGAGAAACTTTAGATTCTCCCTCCACCTTCGCTCAGGTGGACAATACACTGGACCTGAATCATTCATTCACTGGAGTGTGAGCTATAACCAAGAGGTAAAAAATAACAAGTGGGGGAGGGGCGGGGGTATACATATATACAGAATGCTATGACTGGGGGGTGGGGTGGCGGGCTAATGCAATTAAAGCAAAAACACATCAAATCTCAATAATCAAGATGGTAACTTCCTCACAGCAGCTAGTCTGATGTAATCCAGACTATCACGTTACTTTATTATCATCATTTAATCCCAGACTGGAAACATCATGAAAGTCAAATAACCTTTGATCCTCCTCGTGCTCTTATAAAGAAACATCTCACCAGTTAAATACATTTTAGCTTCAAGATGGAAGGAAAAGAAAAGTGCTCTTACCTGTGTTATTAAACAAATGGCAAACAGAATCACTCCGAGATGAAAGATCGTCATTCTGGACATTTTTAACAAATATTCTTTCTTCTTCTTCTTCTTCTTCTTCTTTATCTGTAGTTCTGAGTCCAGAGGAGGCTGCTGCCCACAGACGCTGCTTCTCTCTAATGTGCACGCAGCATCACACGCAGCTTTTTATACTCGGAGCTGCAGCGCTGTGACGTGGACGAGGGGACACTGCTCACTGTTTCAGGTCATCGTGGATCCTGGTTTCATTTCATCTCAACTGTGGGAAACATTGGACCCCCCCCTCCTCGTGTTTGACTGTATAAAGAAGAATCTTGTTAAAACCCCAGCTGAGCATCACGTGACTGATCCGGGCTTTACAGTTCATCACCATATGTCCAGGTGGAGGTCAGTGACGTCACCCCTCATCAATAAAGATACACCTGTTGTAACCTGATTGGTCGAAATATTAATAAACTGAATTTACCTGCGCAATTATGTGCTTGGTTTTAGTTGTAACTTATATTATTATTATTATTACTGTTATCACTATTATTATTAGTAGTAGTAGTATCATTATTATTATTATTATTATTATTCGTGTTATCTGTTTTAATGATAAAATGAGCACTCAGAGAATAACAGTGACAAACTTCACCTGTTGAACAGACGCTGCTGGATAAAGTCTTTATGTGTGTGACATCAGCGACATCTAGTGGCCAAATTCAAAAAGGTAAAAAGAACGAGAAATTAGTTCTGTATTTGTGGTTTATTGAGAGTCACTTATGAATTGTTTGTGTACAATTGCTGCTGTTTAAAGTGTGTACTAGGCCTATCCCAGGATCAGCATCTTAGTGATTCTTATTCTATACATTAAACTGTAAGAATAAATAATAATAAAACAGAATTAAATAGACAAATGACAAATAACTATTGGATATTTAGTTCTATATCCATTTGTAAAATGTGTAATAATCCCATTTTACATAAACACATACTGCAACAACACAAAATGGAAAGGTGATTAAAATTGAATGACTGAATGAATAATGGGTCACTGAGGGGCCACTGACAAAAAAACCATTGACGGGCTGGTTTACACTGGTTCATGAACACAAACAATGTTGGTTTAAATAAAGATTATAGAGTTTATGAAACTTGTCTCATTTCTTTGGAGACCTAACTTTTGTTGCCTTGGGCCAAAATGCCCAAAAATCCATAACATCCTTAAAAACACAAACATTATTTTGTTTGAGTTCAGTCTGATGTATGACTTCCTAACATAAACGTATTATACATTTCATAGACCTTCATTTGAATCATAGTAGGAATCTATAGCAGTTTGACATAATTACATAATTTAGATTTTGTATGTATCCTTGTTTTATGTTTTCTTATGCAGAACTGGGCACTAGTTATTGAAATGTAAAATCCAAATGACATTTAAATAGTTTCATATGCAACAGGTCAGTTTGTTTGTTCACTGTGCCAGAAACACACACACCCTGATCATGATGACTATATTTGCATGTAATTCGACGCAGGGAAAACACCGAGCTATATTCAGTGACACAGCTATTCAAAACTGTACGTGTGGACATCGCCCCCCTATGGTGACAACTCGTCACTGTGAACCACAGAGGGGATCTCACTCTTTCTCTTTTAACGCTGAGGACAGGCAGCAACATTTTCAATCACCCTCCAACTGCAGGATGCATTCACTGTAATCATGTGTCTGTGGACAATGAGACGAGTAATGATACGCAAAGTGGCCAATTTTTATGATTGGCTCCAGATGTCGGGGATTGAAACTGTAGACCTATAAATACTGTCTCCATCCTCTGTCACTGGCGTAAGTGGATTTCTGAGGGGGGCAGTGAGACGGTCTTATCCTCGGCCTCACCCCCCCAGAGGAGAGCCCATGGGGACAGGACTCCCTGCAGAGGCACCAGATGTGAGCTGTTATGGAGCGCTGCAGAGAGGGGGCCTTTTGTGAGGCATCAGATAAGCCCTGTTCCCAAAGCCGACCTGGATCAGGTATCATCAGCGGGTCTACGAGGGGGCGAAACCCAAGCCTGGCGCTCTGGCTCAGGTTTCTGTTTACACGAGCGTGGTCCCTGGATTCCTCCAACCGGAGCAGGCCGAGCAGGGAAGGCCGGAGACAGGGAGGAGAGACAGAGAGGCCCTGAGACAGCTCCAGTGTCTGTCTACCTGTCTGTCTGTCTACCTGTCTGTCTCTCTGCTGAGGGCTGGATGACCAAGTGGAAGTCCTGCAGGAGAGAGGCCTGACATCCAAACCCAGCTGCCCTGTGTGTTTGGTGTTTTATGACCACATTTATACATTTGATTTATGATAGCAGAGTCAAACTGAATCAAATCTGTCCAAAAAGACATTAGTGTGTGTTTATGTTTCTGAAATCAACCAGTGTCCATCTTTTCATCACCAGCGGAGAAACATGATACTGTAACAAATCCTCATGGCCTTTACCATCAGGAATATGCATGGGACAAATGTTTATGTTGAAACACACACACACGCACACACGCACACACGCAATCATGTTTCCATGACTTTAGAGGACATTACATTGGCTTATAGTGATTTCTTGGAGACTTATTCTTATCTTGACCATAGTTACTACTTTCTTAATCCTAATCGTTATCCTAACCTTAACCTAAACCTATAACTTAACCTAAGCCCAACCTTAACCTTGATCTAACATTAACCTCACCTTCAAAACACTTCTTCATCCTAAAGTGTAATGATTCACGTTGTGGGGACCTGCTTTTCGTCCCCATAAGGTGATTGTGTAAACAGATTTAGGTCACCACAGCATAAGTAATACCTGGACCACGCCACACACACACACACACACACACACACACACACACACACACACACACACACACACACACACACACACACACACACACACACACACACACACAGACAGTGATCAAACAGATGCCACTTGAGAAAAGCCCCAAACATTCTGCTGTGGTGTCCTTTAGCTCACAGCGCTCTTTTCATCTCTTTATTTTAAGACAAGAGTTTACAGACAGTGTTTGTACTGTGTCCCCTCAGATAAAACACAGTCTTTGCATTCCTTATGAAATGTATCTGTTGAGATTTGGGAGGGGTGGGCGCCAGGTTTTGGGTTACACCAAATCAGAGAGCCCTCCCTTCCCTGTCCACAGAGGGCAGCGTCAAGTTTCTCACACAGAGCAGGACCTGGACCCATAGCTGGAGGATTTAGATGTCAGAATAAAAGCTGGAAACATGGGTGTGTCCTCTACCAGATTTGTGGACAAACTTCAGACCAAAGAACAGTTAATTAGGGACAACTTGTCCAATTTGGGACATAATCCATGCCTCCTAATTGGGGTTTACGGTCTGTATTCATATGTCGCTTCTCTGGTCTCAATGGCCACTCAAAGAACTTTACACTTTTGCTGTTCACTCATTCACACTCACGTTGATACAGTGCAGCACTGTCGATCGCACACTAGCAGCACAACCGTGAGGAGAGGTTCTGGTTCAGTATCTTGCATGCAGAATGGCAGAGACTGGGATCGGACCGTAGGTCTGCTTGTTAGTGGACGATCCGCTCTCCCCCCTGAGCCACTTTCAGATGATTTTCTGCTGGAACCTTGTTTTCTGTGTTTATTGTCTGATATTCATCCTCCAATACTTTGTGATCCTTAAGCTTTTTGTTTGACCTCACACATACTTTGGCCTTCTCATGGTAAATACTATCTTTCTGGGCTTTAATGTGCATATGCTATAATATTTCTTGAGACAGTTTCTTTTATTTTTGTGTTGATGCTGGGAGCCTGGTGGCTGATCTGTGGCCCAACGCGGGGTTTTATCTATGGCTCTCAAATATCCACATTACTGTGCAGGTTTTTATTTATTGAACTTATATAAATACTTATATATACAGTTCTCAACATCATCCTTTCTTCATCATTAAGTTTTTTCTGTTAATTCCTGAACCTGTCTTTGGATGTTCATGTTGCGTTGACTGAAGGTGTGGTTCTCCTTCCTGTTTTGTTTTTGCATTTGTCTTCCAGGTAATTTCGCCTGGAGATTTTCTGCAGGAACCTTCAGCTGTACTATTTTATAGTTTGAGTTTGTCTACTTCTCGTTATCACTCTACATTAAGGCAGACACGAGCAAAGGCACAGTTTTGCCTTTGTAACTCAAAACACTTTTAAATTTCAAATCCAACATCCTGGGACACCTGAACGGGTCACAACACATTACATCTTACATGATTGCACTCTGCCAATGTTAAAACATCACTCACTTGCTCAATAACATAGCTTCTAGATCTACAGTCAAGAAATTAACAAAGTTAAATACCCCCAATCCAGATTGTTATTTGGATCTGCAACAAATTTCAAACTCTCATAAATTTTATTTTTTACATCAATAACCATGAATATTATTCAATTATTCTCTGAACGACAAAATGTTGACAAAGACCCTATCTTGCAATTTTATACAAAGATCTGCCCCCTGATCCAAATAGGTACCAAATTTCAGGGGGTTCTATCCTGACGCACATCCTTCCAAGTTTTGTTGTTATCCAAGTTTTTGTATAATCCTGCAAACTAACAGACTTGATGTAAATATGTATTGAAATTAATAAATAGGCAACAAAGGTTACAAAGTTATGTTGAGTCTTATAAATTATTATTTATTCTATTATGAGAGTTCCTTAATAAGGTTGTTGTTTCTTAGAATTCTATCTTCAGTATGGGCCCTAAGAATAAACACCCAGGATGTCAGTGAGCGTTTACTTTGAAAGTGCTGACCGGAACACATGTGTGAGGTGCAGGTCGTAGCTTGATGGCGGTGCAGAGGAGAGAGTGGGGATTGTTCGGCGGAGGAGCCTCCAGCCCGGAGCGCACGCATGTTCAGTGGACTCCGATGGTGCGAAGCCCCAGATGAAGGACTCAGACGTCCGGGAATGACAGCCGCTGTCACCGGGAGTGACAGCTTTCACTCTGACCCACTGCTCCGCTAGACTCGCTCCAGCTGACACCCAACACTGATCCGGATCGGATCCAGCCACACCGGGACTATGCCAGAGATGGAGAAAGGGAGACCACCGGAAAATAAACGCAGCAGGAAACCCGCGCACCCTGTAAAGAGGGAGATCAACCAGGAGATGAAGGTGAGAGTCAAAGCAACATCATCCATTTATCCAATGAGACGCCTGTTTTTTTGACTTGTTTGGTAACTTTTTACGCACGAAACTTCTTCATTGCGCACAAATCACTGCTGGGAATAATCAGACACATGCTATGCTTGTTTTTAATGAATGCCCCCCTTGTGTATTTCATGTAGACCCAAGCAACCATAACGCACTTGGAGTTTACTCAAGTTTACGCATTGGGACAATAAACTCATATACAGTAAATCTTTATTATTCATCTAAACTGAAAGTGCCAGACATAAACAGACACTCTGGGAGATCGGGGCGTTTTAATTACAGATGTGAGCCAGTGAAGATGAGTAGGTTGTCCTCTTCATGACGCCATGTTAGGCCAGCTGTGGCCAGACGCGCAAACTCTTGATGTCCAGATCCAGATGTGCGTCACTTCTTCTTCTTCTCCAGCTCCCTGCGGGTGCGCACACTTGCTGGACCACAGAGCTTTGCCCTCATGCCTCCCAAAAGAGAGGGGGCATTTATATCCTTTAAATAGCCTTCCTCAGGAAAAACACTAATGTACTATCTGACTTTTTTTTCCTCAGGATGCAAGTGAAATGTCTCAGAATATGTTCTGTTCACTAATG
Source organism: Paralichthys olivaceus (assembly GCF_024713975.1). Taxonomy (NCBI): domain Eukaryota; kingdom Metazoa; phylum Chordata; class Actinopteri; order Pleuronectiformes; family Paralichthyidae; genus Paralichthys; species Paralichthys olivaceus. Next base: position 15,530,924 of record NC_091111.1, read on the forward strand.
ATGTGACCTTTAAGACAATCTCCTCTGCCTCTTGCCTCTGCACAAGTTAAACCACAGGAACAGACATCTCTCCCTCCCACCATTATGAGCCCATTACTGCATGGAAACTAATCCGTGGATTGTCTGCTTTGTTTCGGTTTGGACGCTGCCTTTTTGAGACTGTGACTGTGGTGGTAAAGGGATATCTGAGGCTCCTTCAAGCAGGAGCTGAGAAATATAAAAAGACAAGCAGCTTTTTTTTTTATGAGAGGGGGGAGATTGTGGCCTTTTCGTGAGAGAGGAAATGTGCTCTTTTTTTGTATAAGTGGTTTGGACTGTATCGTTTGATATCCAGGGGAGGTGTAGAGTTACAACTTAACTAATTTTAATCAAAACACGTGAAACGCTATCCCCGCTTGATGTAAGCCTGCCTGGGCTGAATCTCAGGGTCGGCCCCAGTTTGTTGCCTTTGGCTGCAACTCTCTCTGTGGTTTGGGATATGGCTTGTCACTCTCACAAAGCAGATGTTTGTCTGAACTGCCAAAAAGAAACAAAAACAACATTGTGGGAAGTGGAGGGGTGGGTGAAGAGAAAAAGAAATGGCCTGTCTTTGGTTAACGAGAAAACAGAAATGACAGTGAGATGTATATGCATATAAAGTTGTCATGTATGTTGTCCCTCTGGGGAATGCCACAATTCCCGGATTAAGCATGATGGGAAACATGCATGATTGTGGAGTGAAGTCCTACAGATGTGCACCTTTAAAATGAGTCAAACCAAAGCAGGGAGGCGAACTGATTTCTCGCTCAGCTGAGGTCCAGCCTGGTGTTGTCTCTGTAATACATCTGTTTCAACACCACATTCGGACCTACTCCCTCCACGTCAGACCCGAGCGCAGCACCGGACACCGGATACCCAACTTTAATCATCGTTAGGCATATTTAGCTGGACATGATACCACCGCTTGCACTCAACCCACACACTCTCCCAGACGCACACACACAGCAGAAAGTGAGCAAAGCGAGAGGGAGAGATCCATTTCTTTTTGAGGCCCCGGTGCAGAGCAGAGGTCGGAGTGAGGAAAGCAGGGGGAAAGAATGTGCAGTCAGTATACTACACAGCACTGCAACACACACCACCGCCACCGCCTCAGCAGACTGGCTGTGCTGGAAAAGGGTGAAACCTGAGAGGCGGCGCTGTGTCGGGTGTCAGGGCTGGAAGGTGCAGGGGCGGAGGGGAGGATGGTGAAGATGGGAGATGGTGTGGGGGGGTGGCAGAGGGGAGAAAAAGCAAGGCAAAGGGGAGGGACGGGGGAAAGCTGGAAAAGAGAGAAGGAGAGAGTGGTGGACACTGGAGAGAGAAGAAGGGAGAGGAGTGGGGCATTTCCGAGAACCGTGGGACCTCGCTGCGGTGTAGGGTGTCCCGCTCTGATTTCTGCCCGTTCCGGATCAGGTTTCTCCTCCAATCCGGTTCTCCCAAAGCCACAGAGAGAGGTGGGTGGATAAAGAGAGAGACCTTTGTGTTTTGTTTTCATCTGGTCGTAATAAAAAAAAAAAGAGAGTGAGAGAGAGAGAGAGAGAGAGAGACCACACATCCCATCTGTGGGGAACAGTTTTCTTTTCTCCCTCTTTTTTCCAATTAAAATAGATAAACAAAGGATGATTCATAGATTTCACACTGGTGTTAGGTTTTAAACCTTTCCGTCTCAGATTTAGCAAGAGTAAACAACTCGAATACATCATGGAAAAAGTGTCACACTGTACTCCACTGTGCCCGTATTCATTTCTCAGACAGGGCCGGGGCTGAGAAAGAATCCCTCGCATTGATTCAGAGTGGGAAGGTCTGATTATGTTTAACATAGGATAAAAAGTTCCACTAACAAACCCTGAGATGTACGCTCACAATTTCCCATTTGCAGGCAGGCCATGGCTTGGTTACCCTATCCCTTTACATGGAACCTTAATCAGTGATTTCTCTTTTTGTCATTATTTTTTCTTCTTTAGACGTTTGCAGAAAGCACCATGAATGAGCTGCTGGGATGGTACGGATACGACAAGGTGGATCTCAGGGACTCGGAGGCCAATGAGATCAGAAACTACAGAGAGAGGCGTCAGCATGTGTCTGTGCTGAAAGGTGAGGGCAGGTGTCGACAGTTCACTGTTGGAACCGAGCCGTCTTGAATTTACACTAATGAACAGGTTTTGCAAGTTTTGTTCTTCACAGACATTGAGTCACTTTTGAAATTTGCTAGACCGCAGATGCAACTTCTCTAATTTCATTCATTCAAGTACATCTATTGTTTCTCAATGCGTTTATACTAAAAATCAGAGTAGGACATTGTCAGAGGTGTAAAAGTTATTACAGTATCATGTTTGCCACGCACTGGATTTATACATGTATATAGCATTGTTTTGTATCGTGTTTCTGTCTTTCAGAAAACTCGTTGCCAAAACCCAAGGGCCTGGACACCAAAGTCGGCCATTCAGTCCTGGCCATGAAGAGTGGAGAGAGGGAGTCCTCCAGTGTCCCCTCATCTTCACCCTGCTCTTCATCAACAAGTTCATCCCTGACCACCCCCAAAGAGCACAAGAGTGCCCCTGTTATCGTCCCCCTTATAAAGCCATCAGCAGGTAAGTGGATGATCATACATGGAGAAATAAAGATTAGATCATTGGAAGTGTTTGTATCATAGACTCTATATAAAGATGGATGATGATGGCTACCCTAAAGTAAAGCCAAAGCATCTTGATCATCCCCTAGTGGCTGCCTGCAGTATATCTACCTGGCATCCAGTTAGTGGATGCGACCAAGACCTTGTTTATTGACCAAGTATTCATGTTTCTGATAAGTTTGGTTTAAATGAGACGAGAATTGCCGACTTGTTTCCTTTAATTTGAAGGTGTTTACATCCAATGTAGAACTGTGACCTTGACAGGGAATTGCACCAGTGAAATCTGTGTGTGTGCAGCATGGATGTAAATATCCTCAAGTAAACCTGACAAGGTCGACTCTTGAACCTTAGTTTAACTTCAACGTGCTGGAGTCCTAAATCAAAACAATGGAAAATATCTCATATCACTTTCACTTTACCGACAAACTGCACTGCAGATTAGAGGCAGGCCAATAAGGATTAATGGGGGTTGATGCCGATACCAACATTAGGGAGTAAAATCTTTCTGATACAGAGATATCAGCTGATATCTATATATATATAGATAAACTAATTGACTTTAGTATCAGTTTCTGAGCAAACTTGAGTCGTTACTCTTGAGTCCTGGTGAGATGTTGAAATCCTCCATAACCAACACCCTGATTCGATCTTTTAACCCTTACCTTCGAGAGCTCTTATCAAAGTTGTGTGCTGGTACCTTCATAAATTCCCCTTAATTGGTTTCCCTCCTCTCCTCCCTCCTCCTGCAGTGGAAGATGTACAGAATGTACAGATAGTGTGCGTCTGGTGCCAGAAGGAAGGTGTGAAACGTTACTCTCTCTGTATGGGCTCAGAGCTCAAAAGCTTCTGCAGTGAAAAGTGTTTCGCCGCCTGCAGACGAGCCTACTTCAAACGCAACAAGGTTAGTGGTAAACAGAAAAATGTATACACAACATCACAGCGGGTGGTCACAGGAATTTAATTGTGCGTTGTCCCTCACTGGTGAAATGCAAACCCTGGGATCTATATGCTGATGAGTGATCTATAGATCTGTTTATGTTGAAATTCAAGCATATACACACACATATAGGTGGTGTATATGGGGATTGTTTCTGCCAGCTGTGTCACTTTCCATACACATGACACCCAAGCATCAAGTGGTTCCTGGCAGGTAAACAGACCTTGAGAAAGTGATACTCCTGATCTTGTGAGGTCATAGCAGATGGATTAATTTACAGGAATTTAAGAAAGTGAGGAGGGGGATCTCTGAGAACACATTTTTTAGTTATTATGAAGGAGCCCGTATAGGAATGGTGGGAGGGAGGTCAAAGTTTGTAGCGGACACTTAGTATCAGTTTCGCGTTAATGGAGGAGGGGCCAGCTGTTAAGTGGCTCTGGTCTGGAGAACCACTCTGATGCACATTGCCATGATTTTTCAGCTTCACTTACAACATGGCTATACCCTCTTTGGTGTGGGTTGACATGCGGCCCTATCGCCTTTCACCCTCGCCATCATTTATACTGCGATAGGTTTTATTCACATGACAGCAGAAATAAAATCGAGCAAACTGTGCGCAACAAGCCCTCCAGATTTTCAGAGGTGGGGAGGAGAGCGTTGCCGTTGGCTTGTTACTGCTTGTCTGAGAGGAAGGCCAGGAGGCCTGGGGCGAGGTGTCCACTTTCAGTGCATACCTTACCTTCAGCTGCCTCATGTTTCGTAACTCAACACGACTCAATGGGTCACAGAGATGTGGGAGCACTCAGATCCAAAGCGTATCAGCTTACATGAATCAAGAGGAATTTCCTACATTTATACTGGCAGGGCCATTAATAATATGACAATACATCACCTGCATTACCTCCCCGCTCGGGTGTAGAATCGTATCTGTTTCACAACAAGCTGATTGTTGTGCTGACCCTCAGGGTTTGGTGCCACCCGTGAAGTTCAAACCTTGATGACAGGGCAATTTATTATAAGCTATTTATGAACTTGTTATGCAAGAAGCTCAAATTTGATTTGGTTTTAGTAACCGCAAAAAACTTCCAGTATTGCAACATCATGAATTTGAGAATGAATGCATCACAAGTAGGGGGGAACGCAGGTCTGACAACCTGCCTCACAGTGTTTGCCATGTGTGTCACACTGTGGTTTTCTCCTGTCAGGCCAGAGATGAAGACCTCCACGGTGAGAGATCCCCTCAGCACCCCCATACAGAGGACTCGCCCAGACTGGTGTTGAAAATAAACAGCAATGTCAGAGTAAGAGGACTCTATCAATGTATCTTTTGTTTTCCAGTGTAAAGTATTAATATATGTATGCTATGAAATTGCAAGATTTAAATAGCTTTATATGCATTTTGGAAAAAAGTCAGTCTTTCTCCTTTTATTCCATTTTTCAGAAGTTTTCTGCTTGATTTGTCACTTAAATGACCCCCCACAGTCTCTCTCCCCTGTGCCGCAGGTATGTGACTGGTGCAAGCACATCCGTCACACGAAAGAATACCTGGACTTTGGATCCGGTGAGGAACGACTCCAGTTCTGCAGTACCAAGTGTCTGAATCAGTACAAGATGGATGTTTTCTATAGAGAAGCCCGTGCAGCTCTCACCAGCTCCAGCCCGAGCAGGCCCAGTCAGGAGGGGAGGGCGGACGGCGGCGGTGTCGGCGGGCAAAAGTTACTCACTCCTGACTCTTGGAACAGCAGCAACAGTATGGGGGAAGCCCGTCATAGAAACCTCTCCCCTAAAGGACCTGCACTAATCAATGGATCAGCAGAATCCGCCTCCATCTCCTCCTCAGAGGCATCCTCCTCCTCTTCTTCTTCTTCCTCTTCTTCCTCCAAGGTCCCTGTCTCTGGGCTAAGGACCCTGGAGAGACCCATCCAGCCCCCTCCACCTCTGCCTGCCATGGAGGTGTCACCCCACCCTGCTCAACTTGCTCCTCTGCCTCCTCCTCGCCTCCATCTGGACCATCAACCATTGCCTCAAATCCCCATCCCCTTCATCAGACCTCCTCTTCATGCTCAGGGCCTGAAAAGCCCCCTTGCCAATGCCCCCAGACACCCAGGCCCCCCCTCTAGCCCCATCCACAGACCTCCTCACTCTCCACACCTGCAGCCTCCTACCTCCTCTTCCATTAATCCCCCTGGACTGATGCACCCCTATCCAGGAGCCTACTTCCCTGGCTTGCACTCCCCTCCTCTGAATATGATGCCAAGAGGTCCTGTCCCAATGCCTCATATGATGAACTTTGGTTTTCCTAATTTTAGCCCTCTTCTGCCACAGCCCACTGTCCTGGTCCCTTATCCCATCATTGTTCCCTTACCTGTCCCCATACCCATTCCTATTCCCATTCCAGTCCCTTCTAAATCAACCCTGGAAACTCCAAGTCACAGTGGAGTTATCCAACCTGTGCCAGAGGGTGCAGACAGGGCTAGATCCAGGGTTACCAGGCTGCCCTCCCCAGGGATCCCTGAAGCAGAGAGTAGATTGGTAGCCAACAAGTTGGGTGGAACCTTAACTCAGGGTCTCCCCTCCCCAATCGATCCCAACACAAGGGACACAGATTGGGTTAAACTAGAGAGGCCATTCCCATCCCCAGCCTCCACACTCAACAGTGGAGCATCCTCTCCCAGAGCGCAGTACAACGAATCTCTATGCTCAGCTGCAGGGTCGGAGGTGCTGACAGACTATAAGCAGCATCAGTCAGAGCGACAAGTCATCCAAAGGGTTCTTCAAAGGGCCCAAGTGAAGCTGGAGCCCAGTGCCAATGGAGTGGTGGACCTATCAGGGCTGGGGGAGTCAGTGACTGGGCAGGGTACCAGATCAGGGCTCCACAACATCATCAGACCCACCCCTCCACTACCAGAGTCCCCTTCACATGACACTGTCTACCACCTTCAGGACTTTCACACTCCACCTTCACACACCCCACCCAGCCCCACGGGGAGCAGCCATCCGAATGAAGTCACGTCCTCTGCCTTAAAATCTCAGGACCACTGTCTGAATGGTATGTCCTCATCATCCGCGCCCTCCAGTCCAGACTCCTCCCAACCACAGAAAGTACCAGTGCCACCCCCTGACCCCATGATCAGCGAGCTGGAGGCCATCAAAGAGAACAAGTGCTCTGTTGTCGGCCCGGTGCAGGTCGAGGGCCCAGTCGGCCATTCAGAAGAGCCCCTAGCAGTAGTAGGGGAAGTAGGAGAGGACCCCCATGTTCCTGACGAGGACCATGCCTATGCCCTTCCCACAGCGCCAAAGACAGGTGGGACCACCACCCCACTGCTCTTGCCCAAACTCAGGGACAAGGGCAGCCTGCGGAGCCCTGCTAATATGCCCAGTGCTGGAGACATGGAGCCAGCTATGAAGAGGCGATGCTTACGAATCCGTGATCAGAATAAATAGAGGATGGAGGTGAGAGATTATATTACAAGGCAAGGCCATGTATAGATAGCTTTGCTTTGACTAGGTGTTATTATATCTGGTATTATATATGGTCAGGGACCAGAACTTCTCTGTGTCCTTATCTGTGTCAAACATCTACACAAGCGTTCCATCGAATTTTTTAGAAATTGCCAGATAAATTTAAGGGTTGACTTTGTTCTGTGTGGCGAACCCCACCCGAGTGGTATTCCACACAGATCCACTTATTTTTAAACGCCATTTGACCCAGGTCTGGAAAAATGTGAGCATGCAAAAAGAAAAATCACACATACACAGGGCAAGCTTAATCACAGCTCTCACAGTATGCACGTGGTCACTAAACAGCATGGCCCCATAAAGAGAGAATCCCAGTAACCTGGCACTACTCATTGCTCTAAGGTTACAACAGCGGGAAGGAGGTGGAGGCAATCACTTCACCACAACCTGACAGTCACAACACTTTGTTTGCATGGCCGCCTTGTTTTTCTAGGCTTAAGTTATGTGAGCGTGTGTCTGTTTAAGAAGCAGGGCGGGATTTTGATTCATCGTCTTGGAGGAAGCCTGATGGCTGCTGCCGAATCAAAACTGTGACCCTGAGGTTGTGGGATTGCCTGTCCACACTGACAGGGAGACAGTTTGGCTGAGTATATGCGACCCCAAAGTCAGAGCTTCTTACAGTATGGAAATTGAGGCAATGCAGAGACAAGAGATGAGCGTCAGGCGTATGAGAGCCAGCACTCAGCTGCAATAGAGCTCTGGGGCTTCATTAGAAAAACACAGGGGCAGAACCGGAGCGATCCGATTACATGTGTCATAACGACACCCTGTTCTGGCTTCAGCTGGTCTACAAGTCCTGCACTCTCCTCTTTCCTTTTCAGCCCCTTTTTTCTTCTCTTCACTTATCACCCCTGTCCCCTGCCAACCAGATGTTGTTGTTAGAGCGCAACAGAAAAGGCTTCCTTTACTCTGCACCAATTGAAGGCCCCTCTTGACTTCACCCTCCCATTGGTCATCCAAACAGACTGCGACGTCGCCCGTCATCCTTGCCCGCTGGTGTCTTGCCATAACGAGATCACGTTACCATTTGACTATATGCAGTGAGATTAATCTGCTGATATTACGGCAAGGGCTTACATTTCACCTGCCGTGCTTTACTCGCCATATATTCCGCCCTCTGGCCCTGCAGAGAGGTCACATTAATGATAAAAAATGAGGTCCGCTGATAGAGAAAGTCCAACATCAATCTTTAGTGTTACAAGATACCCTTCCCCTAAATGAGCTCCCTACTTTACTCTTTGTCATCTGTTGTGGTTTCGTGCGTCCCCTTAGCAACCAATACATATGAAATCACAGCGTGCTGCTTGTGTCGTGCAGACGGATTTATGGCTCTGTGTTGTGTGTAATGGGAGCTGGCTGCCGCATGCGAGTGACTTTAGCTGACCACCTCTGTGCTCTGAGACGATCATTTCTGTCCTGTTCTATTGTCTCCACAGCTAAAAGCCTTTTTCATTTTTCAAAAAAAAAGGAAACAGCCCTTTTCTTCGTCTCGGTTTTCCCGGCCTTTATTTGGGATATTTTATAGCCCCGTGTAATCCGATCCCACCACATGGGTATTCGCTGAGCGTTTGAAACTAAAACGCAATGGGACAGAGGGAGTACAGAACCCTGGTTTGGCCCTTACATGCTTGTGTGTGTGCGTCTGTTTTATATGTGTTTGAACGAGCGTGTGTGTGAGAGAGACAGGGGCCAGATGTTCTTGGTTTGATCGTGCCCTGTGCGACAGTTATCCAAGCGTTGACATGACTAAAAAGCCTCGTTCTCAGTGTTTATGTAGAATGGGTGGATTAAGGAACGAGTGTCCAGGGCGGGTGGGGCTGGTATAAGATATGGTGGCAATGGAAACATATAACATCTCACCATGTTCTCCCTCTTTTTTCTTCCTCTTTTTTCCCCCTCTCTCTCCACTTAATGAACAGACTCACTGTTTAACACTGTACGGCAGTGCCAGATTCAGTGCCACGCCCCCTTGTGGACAACACCAGTGCTACCACCCTCCGCCCTCTCCCTCACGCCCGTCAGCCCACCAGAGTCGCCCTGCCTGTAGACCAGCAGGGTGCCAGCCCAGGAAGCAGTCCAGATGACCACATTATCTCTGGAGGGAGGAAACGACACAGTCACACAGTTTGTCCCGGACCAAAGAGCATTTCTGTCTCCCGTGTGTTATGTCGTGTCCATGAAGCATCTCAGATCTTCTTCTAAAGTGTACACAAGTTAATGTGGCTGCCCAGATGCGCCACCTCCCTCCTCCTCCTCCTCCTCTCCTCTGCTTGCTCTACACAGCAGACAGAGCTCTGATCAGCCTTGTGTGGTCTTCTCAGATGGAACCTGAACATGATCTCTTTCCAGGGGAAACGGTTTGTTTTCTCTGCCTGGCTTGCACAAAGAGCCACATTGTTCCTCTCCCCATATCCCACGCTGACTCCCCACTCCAGGTTTTGGATTACCTGGTCGACGGGGGCTCAGACTTCAGGAGTGTTTTTTTTTTCTTTCTAACCAACAGCCAGGAATATAGTATACCCTTCTCTGCTCCACCAACCTAAATATGGTACATACTACACACAAGTGCTGAGGTTTGATTCCTCACAACCTGCTCCACTCTCTACCTTCAAGGGAAGAGAGAAATTCTGCTGAGATTGAGACTTCATCCTTGGGCGGAGAGAGTCTGGCAGACGGCTGAATGGTTAAGGATGCTCCCTCTGCAAACACAGCATACTGCACATGAGGGGATGCCAACTGAGATACAGTAACTGAGCTGGTCTGTGAACACTTGAGTCGTCCTGATGACGCTGGTACAGAAACGTGTCATTTACAGACTTTCTCCTCATTTTTCACCAGATCTGCCAAATCTTTAATCCGTAAATCAGAATTTGAATCACTTTTAGCACCGAGCGCCGTGAAAACGTCTTCAATGTTCATGGTACACAACAGTTTAACTGGTGATTTTTTACTCATTATTTTTCTGGCTCTGATCAGATGATTCTACTATTACCAAATGTGGTGTTATACTCAATCACCCGATGCTGTCGTACGCAGCGATCAGTATTACAGTCCCCACTCTCTGGGATACCTAATGAGATTTGAACCAGCCATAGATCACTTAGTAGAGGCTTCGTCAACAGTTGCCCCATTGCAAGGTTTCAAGTTTTCTTCTCTACACTACTATTTGATGATATATTAACTTATGGATGATGCATCTGTAGATTTTCACAAAAAAAAGTGCTTTATTTCTTCATTTGTTGTTTTTTCTTTGATGATTGTATTTTGCGAGTGTCGAAGCTCTAAAAACGCCCCTCGTCTCTATGTTTATATACCGTGTCCCCACTAGAGAGCAGTGTTTGCCTTTGTAACTTTGCACCTGCCTCTTTAATTTCTGACATGAGAGCACCATGAGGCCTCACAGGAAAAACTGCTGAGACCCATCACACAGGACACAACGCTGCACTTGGTGCCAACTGACTGAGCTTCTCCTTCACGTCATGCTGCCGTTGTTTTACCTTTAAACCTGATTATCGCCTTTTTCAGCAGTGTCAAACCAAGAGGACGCAGAGTTCACAGCCATCATGACCCACTCCTAGAATAACCCTAAAATGTGGCCGACCCCCTGCCATCATTCCAAAACGACATGCCGATCAGTTAGCGTGTGTGTGCAACATGTGTGACCGTCTCCCACCGCTCATTCCAGCCTCCATCCTCACCGCAGGTCACGCCATCATCATGTCAGTGTCATCCTCGGCTGGGGGGGACCTTTAGTCAACAGCTCATATGAGTCAGTGGTGACATCGCTCCATTCAAACAGCTGCTGTGTCAACAAGTGGTCCTGGGCTCTGACGCCAGAGGTCCCCCCCCCAAAAAACCCCCACTACCATTTATTGATTTATTTGATTGCACATTTTAATCATTGCCATTTCTGACCTGATACAGTATGTGTGTGTATTTGTGTGTCAATCCAGGGTTATGCCAAAAACAACACTTTTGTTTCAGAGGATTTTGTTGCCTGAAATTCGCAGGTCTTTTCTCACCTCCCCTGTCAAACATGTCGCCCACTGTCTGAACACACTGTTCACAGGTTGTTTGTATTTGAATACAGATTCAGTAACATGGAGCTTTGGTGCGGACCTCTTTGTAAAGTAAAATAAATAAAAGTAATGCTAAGAGCAAGGGCATTTGTGTGTCTTATTTTGGTAGAGCTTCTATTGTTATGGTTCTATTTAATTTTCATCCATTTACTTATCACCTTAAATCTAAATGCACAAACAATGACTAAGATGTGGAGCTGTAGATAAGGTTTCCTCACTCTCTAGTCCCTGTAAACTTCTATTTTTAGTGGCAGCTCGTCTGCATGCGGTGCATCAACATTCCTGAAATACTGAAAGTTGGTCGAGACTGTGCAGTGACGGTAAAACCGATGGATGAGATAAGAGGGCAGGAATTCGAGCAGTGATTGGATGTGAGGTGGTGGTGGGGGGGGCTGTGATACCCTGAAATGTACAGAGGATGGATACAGAACAAATGTGCAGGAGAGGAGTCATCCAAACAATTATTAGTCCTCAGGTAAAGAGGGGAGGTATGTGGGGGTGGATTCTGTTGAAGTTATCTAAGGTTATGCAATGCAAAACCGGATGTAGCTCACTGCCTTCAGAATAAAAGGACTCACTAACTTCAGAAAACCTATTTTATATGGCCTAGACCATTTATCACATGAAAGATGCATTGTGCTTCACCCTGAAGAAACGATTAAAGATGAAAAAAGATAAATTAAATGTTTGTGCTTATTGACATCAAATAAAAGGGATATTTTGGAATTAACAAAATTATTTATTTTTTGCTACTGTATGTTGTATCACTTTTTCCAGAATTTTTGTTTATTTATTCAGGATATTTACAAGTCATGTTATTTTTACTTTATTTTATTTTACTTTTCAGAACTTTATATTATGAGAATTAAATGAGTTAAATGCTTGTGTGTTTTGAATCTTGTACAGAAGTTACTCCATCCCCACTCACAACTTTTAACTTCACACATAACGTTCACTTACAACCCCTCATCCAATGTGATACAATATTAAAGAAAATTGTGCACGTAAAAATCACAAAGTTAATTTTATCTTTTTATTTTGCTCATCCCAGGCGTAAAAAAAAGATAGGATCATAATGGTTTGAGGTATTGGTTCATTACATTAGATCATTGCAGTCATCACAGCAGGCGTTTCCTTTTTAGGGTGTTGTTTTTGTTTTCACACAGTCTTAGTTTGAAAGTTTCCACCGGACGTCCTCTCACTTCCTGCTGGAGCTTGACGTCGCTCAGACACGTTGAGCTCAGATCAGGTTGTTTCTGAACCTGGAAACAGACGAGACGCACCTGAGAGGGAAACGCGTCCAAGAGAAAAGAGAAGAACAGAGCAGAAGAGAGGAGAACAGAAGAGAAGGAGGAGGAGGACGTCCGCTCGGTTTCTGTTGAGACATTAATGAAACACCAGATGAATTATAAACTTGACCAACTCAGAGGAGCGGACATGAGGAGCTGAGGAGCTCAAACTCAGGCCCACGGGTTACTAGTGTGTGTTTTTGTTTCATGTGATCTGCTTTGATCTGCTTTGATCATGCCGGGAGCGGAGAGCCGACTGGAGAGCCGGCTCCACAAGCTCGAGTCCCTCATCAGGAGCCCTCAGAGTCCGCAGGCTGTTCTGAACTTGGAAACGCTGCTGGTGAGTTGATCTGAGTAATGATTCTGTGTAAACACTCACAATCAGCTGGAGTCAGCAGACACACGAAGAACCAGGGACACAGTCTCAAGAGAAAGGACGAAATGTACCTTTATCACTTGTTGTATGAGTGAAGGATTCATGACATTAGGTTTATCTGCTCTGAGACTTGTAGGATTTGCTCTTGTCTGTTGTCTGTCCTGTGTGTAAGGGGACATTCCTTTCTCCCTAGGGGGATTGATAAAGTCTCTTGTATAGTTTCATTTCATATGGAATTATCTGCCTATTGTATTGTACCGACTGTAGGCCTCTCTTTTCCTATCATATGGAATTGTTGGCCCACCGAATCAAATTGTTGGCACATCGAATTGTACCATATCTATGGAATTGTAGGTCTATGAATTGTAAGCATGTCGTATCACATTGTAGTCCCAGCGTATCAAATGGTGTATGCATATCTTAGCGTACTGTGCAGAGTTGTAGGAATTGTATGAAATTGTAAACATGTCGAATCGAATTGTAGTCCTATCGCATTGTGTAGAATTGTAGTCTTATCGTATTTGTTTGAAGGCCTATGATATTGTTGGCCTGTTGTAGCCTTATCGAATTGTAGGTCTATCCTATTGTTGTGTCTCGAACTGTAGGTCTATCTTATCATATCTTACCGTGTTGTAGGGCCATCACATTGTATGAAATTGTTACTGAATTGCAGGCCTATCGTAGTCTACCCTCTGGCATCGTGATGATTTGATAATACTGTGAAAAATTAATTTGACATTCATCAAAGCTCGGATTGTTATGACTGCAGCTTCTAACCCACCCTACCTCGAAAAACATTTCATCCACCCCCTGATCCGTGTTCAGCACCAACATTTAACGACGTCTTCCCTGACTCACACCATGTCCTCCCATAAAGTTCGGTGGTAATCCGTCAGGTCTAGTTGTCTTGTAACTCGGCCCACTAAGAGACAAACATGCGCCTTTGAAAACATAACCTGTTTGGCAGAGGTAACAAAACATGGGGGGGTGATGGGTCATTGATTTATCTCTCTCCTCTCAACATTCCATCAGTGTCTCTTTGTGATTACCTGTTCACTCTTTCTTGTTGACCCTGTGTGACCTGTCCCAAGAATGTTCCTGGGTAACTTTGAAAATACTGTTGTCACTGCTGAGCGCCATCCTCCGACCTTCTGCAACACAGCGTACATTGTAAAAAGGAATTTGAAGTAAATGGTGAAGGTAAAGACAATCTAGAGATATTTACCTATATACTGGAGAAAAGGCCTTTTCTACATGGACCGTAATCCAGAGGATTTACGCCATGTGGAGACGCTCAGTTGCTTCACATGCAAGTCAAAGGAGATTTGATATTGTATACTTATCACTACATAAACAACCTTTCTGCCTGCATTAGTTCCCTCTGGTCGGAATGTCTCTATTCTGAGTGTTGATGAGTCATGAGTGAAGTCCAGCGTAAAGCCTCTGCTCTCACATAGACAACCCCCCCAACTCATGTCACGATCAGACAACCACACGTAATGAATCAGTTTAATCCCATCACTTCTCCCCTCATCAACAGTCGTCACTTATCAGTTTGAGGCCCGCACTCGGCTGCTCGGAACCCAACACAGCTGAGCAGCAGAGTAGCGGAGATAACAATGGCCACCGTGCCAAGGAAACTGAAGTCACTTCCTGCAATTGAGATGGAGATAACCCCCTGCCTGACCACAAATCACTATTTCCTGTTTGTCCGCAATTATTTGTGTTGTGTTCGCACAAAAGATGTTTGTTCTTTTTTTTTCGTAGAACAAAGGGTTGGGTTTAATGCGATGAAGCTTTTCAGACAAAAGATTAATGTTTTGTTTTTTTTCGTGGTTACAACATCTTTAAATGTGTTGTCTTGTCCGACCAGCTGTCGCAAACCTTCCCGTGTTTAATTTAAAATTAAACAAACTTTCTTGGAGCATGAACCAGGAAATGTTATGAAATGCTAACTAATTGAACATTCAAGTGATTGTTTCAGATCTTTATGCGTTTAATTTTCAGTCTATGTTTAAATGTAACGATTAGGTGATCAATTAATAGATTGTTTGAGTAATTTGTCAAATACAAACAGAAGATCTTTAAGTACTTGCAGACTTCTGGCTCCTAAAATGTGATCTGGTCGGACAAACTGAATAATTTTAAGACTTGCTCATAAGTATGTTTGAAAGGACTCCATCAACAAATCGTTGTACTGTTTATCTTCAATCTAGCTGTGTACCTTTACACTAGCTACACAAATAATGATAAAATCTAAAAAACCCAGCAGGGAAATATTTGCAATGTGTACATGTATAAAACAGGAATAACACTAATGCAGCACATAGTGACGAGACAGAAGAGATTTGATTATTCCCTCATCAGCATTTTAAGTACTTTTCAGTGATTGCACATAATAAACACAAGCTTCAGTGTATATGATTTACTTTGTGTGTATCAGACAGGACGTAGGCATCACGTGTCCAGGAATGTTTTTCTGTCTCAGTGTGTCATTGTTTAGCTCCAAAGATATAATGATTTATAGCAGCTACCATGCAAATATGTGTCAGAGGTATGTGACAACTCCTTAGTGAAGAATGTAAAGACGTGTACAACTGCATGAGGAAATGCATCATTTAATTCAGGAACCTGAGGAACAATTCGAGGCAGGTGTAGTTTCTATCATGGGAAGGCTCTATGAGACTTGATCTGACTGAGCCAGAACATTTGACACTTTTACACTTGTGCTCTGAGCTCCTGCTTTGCTTCGCTAAACTCGCTCTGTGACTGTGCATCGGCCCACAGCAGAGTTTTAACAGCACGGTCATGTTCAGATTTGTCCAGATTCCACGGGCAAAAATCAGACATGCACCACCAGATAATGCAGGTCTGTCCTCAGGACTTACAGGATGTGGGCGGGAACTGTAATCTGTTTCATATCAGGTCTTATTTTACTTTTTCGTCTTACTGGTGGATTAAGACCAAGGTCTGGTGGATTGTTCTTGTACCAAAAATCTCTTAACTTGTCCAAACCTCCTTTTTCCAATTCCAATTTGTACAGTGTGTTTGTGTCACAATTGGAGCCTCCTCTATCTTTACTATGAGCAAAGAGTCACTGAAATAAATGGAAAATGTCTAAATTACTTTACAAAATACTAGTATTTTTGGTGTTGTATTTATTTGAGGAAACATGAGGTCAGCGATTTCTGTCGTGAGGGAAGATTTTCCTGATATTTCCTTAAACTCTGTATCTAATGTGGTTTGTTCACGTCAAGGCGGAAACATGATCGACCTCATAATGTCAACACCTGTGCTGATCCATCATGTTGGATCTGTGCATCTCCAATGTAATTTCTTGGTTTTCATTTAGTTCTCAGTGAATGATGAAGAGAAGATGACAGCAAAAATAACACTTAACTCACGAATGAGTAGAAAGTGAATCTTTTGTTCATGTACTGGTCATGTGTGTGTAATCAGGTTAAGGACCAGGAACCGTCATCAGATATGACTGGACTTCTCTTTTATTTCAGAAAAGATTTTTCATAATTTTATTTTGCTTAAATTCGAGCATTCTTTACAATTCAGATATCACAGAGTTCATCATGGTGGAAAACTCTACCACACACACACACACACACACACACACACACACACACACACACACACACACACACACAGTGTAAAACGATCACAAACCCTCGAGTCCTCAGCCTGAATCCAGACCCATAAGCTGTTTGTCCCACAATAGCTTCTGAGGCTTCAGGTCTTATTTCCAGCCGTCTGAGGTGGAGGGGGGGGGGGGGTCTTCTCCTCACCGCCGCTATTTAAAGGTGCAGAATTGTTCCACATGCTGCTGCTGCTGCACCACCCACTCGCATGTCCCCGGACAAACGGGTCCCACCCTCACCCCATCTCACACACACACACACATACACATACACATACACACACACACACACACACACACACACACACACACACACACACACACACACACACACACACACACACATACAGGCATGGATGACTCCAGTTGACCTCTGTTTTGGGGGAACAGAAGGTCATACTCTGCTGCCCCCCCCACACACACACACACACTCCACCCTGCCCACCTGCTCGACTGCCCTGCCAGCCTCATGCATTGGGATCACAGAGACATTTTAGTTCTTCGTGAAACCCAACACCACCGATTTAAGCGCTGATGACACTACTGAGGCCCCTGGCTATTAGTGTGTGTGTGTGTGTGCGTGGTGTTTTTTTTTAACTGGAGCGGGCGTCGGTGGGCCGTTGCTCGGGCAGGGGTTTGTGATGGCATCATGTGACGAGCTTTTATTGTTGTAGGACTTGTTTTGTATTTAAAACCGACCGACTGTCCATGTTTGGCCAAGCACTCATGTTTCATTCAAGGGAACACAACTCGTTCCTTTCTTACTTCCTTACTTCTTTCCTCCCTTCCTTCCTTACTTCCTTAAGTTTTTTTATAGAATGAACAGGGCAGAAAAGATGTTCGTTCATGTTTACATTTACGTTGGAGAAAATTGTCTATTTTCTTAATCATAATTCTACATATTTAGCTTATATTTTTTATAGTTATTTAGGTTATTTTAGGAATCACTGCCACATAAAATTATTTTTAGTGCCTAATATTGATGTCAGCATTGGCTCCAATAATCTATTTTGGTCAGAAACATCATTATATCTTCATGTTCAAGTCATCCAAACCAAGAACTAATACTTCCAGTTTAAATGATGTTTGCTTTTACCAGTGTACTCCTTAGTTTGCATGACATTATTAATAAGGATTTGAATACGCTGGGCAGGGTAAACTTGGATTATAAGTCTTGTTTCATATTTCATTTGTGTTGATTTTAAAAAGTGTGGTTGTATTTTGTTATTTCTGTCTTTCAGGATTCTGTCAAAGCACTGGCGAAGGATTTGAATTATCCTGCTCTGAGGAAAAACAAAAATATCGAGGCGTTTCTTAATCGATGTAAGTTATGACTTTGATTCCTAAACTTGGCTTGAAATTCCAGCAGTGTGATGGTCTTACACTGTGCAGAAAAAGAAAACTCTTCTTTTTTTAAATAATTAAAAAACACGTCTCTTTAAACCTTGCAAGAAAATCTGCACTTGGCCAGAATCAGGTTTTATCTCAATTCTGAAGGTTACATGGTAAAGCTCACAGAAGAGATAAGTAGAATAAACTGAAATTATCAGTGAAATGACATTCAAATTAACTGTGTGACTCTTGTGCAGCTTTTTTGTTTTCGTGCAGTGTATCTTTGTTTAAGGACAAAACTCAGACATCTCATAGTGTTTTATAAAAAGTGATGCAGCATATAAGAACCATGCGAACCAACATGGTTGCCTCTTGACCTTTGCGTTGCTATAGTATCGTGTGTGTGTGTCTCTGACCCACAGATGAAAAGGCTGTGAGTCAGCTGCGGGATCTGCAGGTGAAGCTCGAAGACTTTGACAAAGTGAAGTTGATCGGGAGAGGAGCGTTCGGAGAAGTGCAGCTGGTGAGGTGTTTCTCCTAGTACAGGGTTAATCAATACGTGTGTGTGTGTGTGTGTGTGTGTGTGTGTGTGTGTGTGTGTGTGTGTGTGTGTGTGTGTGTGTGTGTGTGTGTGTGTGTGTGTGTGTGTGTGTGTGTGTGTGTGTGTGTGTGTGTTTGCTCCCTTGTACCCTTTGACTTTAAATCTTTCAGCAGTTTTGTTCTTCGGTGTGAGGAAGCTTCACAGATCTTTACAAATGCAGCAGAATGCCAGAAAGGTGAACCACCAGAGGGAGCAACAATCTGTGAATCTCCCAAAAAAACACAAACTCTGCAGCATCTGCGAGCTGTTTTGGGTGTTTCAGATATAATTTGCATCTTTCTCGACCAAAGTATTTGACTTTGGTCTCATAAAATTGATCTGGCAAAGCCACGTTTCCCTGTAAACTTCCAGTTCTTCCAGATGTGTGTGTGTCGTGTGCTGATGGAAGTCTGGTTTCTGCTGAATGTCTTGTGGTAGAACAAGTCTGGACTGGCTCAGTGTGTGTAGGAGAGGAGTGTGAAGTCTGGTGTGGGGGTGTGTTTGTGGGGGCTTAGTGTGTTTGTGCTTGAAATCTTGTGTAAGCATGTCTTTCTATGGGTGTGTACTACAATTACGGATTCCCCTCTCTGCTCTTATCTTGGTTGCTGTGACCTTCTTACTGTCTTCTCGCTCTTATTGTCCTTGAAGAGTTATCACTGTGTGTATGCCAACGTGTCCCCCCCCCCCAGGTCCGACACAAGGCCTCGCAGAAGGTTTACGCCATGAAGCAGCTCAACAAATTTGAGATGATCAAGCGGTCGGACTCAGCGTTCTTCTGGGAGGAGAGGCACATCATGGCCTTTTCCAACAGCCCCTGGGTGGTTCAGGTGTGCACATACACAGTATATGGATTTTAATGTTATAAAGACTGATTCTAGTAGAAGGACTGTTTTTAAAGAAGCTTCTGCTCTTCTCCTTGTGCACTGACTGAACTGAGCTTTGCCAGATTTCTGGACACATCCAACATGTAGTTGTTATCATCCTCTGCATTCCTAATGTTATTATAACCTTTATAACGTAAAAATATGAATAAAGATTGTAAGGTTTTAATTCTGAGGGTTCGACCTTATGGGTAAAATCTTTGATCTATTTGATTGATTGTATAAAATAAGTAGAAAAACTATTTACAAAAGTTGCAGTACAAATAATCAGTAATATGTACTGTATGGACAGAATCATAAATATACAGTAGAAAGAGCCTGAATATATTAAAACCAATCAACACTGAATAGAAAATATTCAGTTTTATGTGGGTTTTTTTCAAATAGAGGAGATCTGGGGAAAGGGCCCAGTCA
Source organism: Paralichthys olivaceus (assembly GCF_024713975.1). Lineage (NCBI taxonomy): Eukaryota > Metazoa > Chordata > Actinopteri > Pleuronectiformes > Paralichthyidae > Paralichthys > Paralichthys olivaceus. Next base: position 15,550,630 of record NC_091111.1, read on the forward strand.
TGCAAATGTGTGAGAGGCGAATGGAACATTTGCTTCCTGTGGTGCAGTTAATCTGCAACATGGCTTCTCGTGAACTTTGACCCACGATATACGCTTCTCATTTCTTCATGTGCTACCGTGCTCGTGCTTGCGCGCGTGCTCTCTCTCTCTCTCTCTCTCTCTCTCTCTCTCTCTCTCTCTCTCTCTCTCTCTCTCTCTCAGCTGCCTTTTCAATCCAGGGAGAGGTGATTGGCCAACTAGTCTCAGCTGTGCCAGTCACCTCTCCCTGGTTCACCTGGAATGTGCTCACTGAGATAATGATCTTTGAAGTTTATTATGAATCCCACCAGATTTATCAAAGCGACTCTGCAGTGTGGTCTTGAAATGACATCACGTTTATTGTCCCGTAGCTCTGCTGTGCTTTCCAAGACGACCGTCACCTCTACATGGTGATGGAGTTCATGCCCGGGGGCGACGTGGTTACGCTCACCATGAACTACGACATGCCTGAGAAGTGGGCTCGCTTCTACACGGCCGAAGTGGTGCTGGCACTGGACACCATCCACTCCATGGGCTTCATCCACCGCGACGTCAAGCCGGACAACATGCTGCTGGACCAACACGGACACCTCAAACTGGCCGACTTCGGCACCTGCATGAAGATGGACTCGGTAGGTGACACTCGCGGTCGTGGTCTCGCACCAGGGGCCTTTTTAAGCAACGAGGAACTAGAGAGGAACGAAAGAGTTGAATAGAGCACATACCTCCCCCTGTGTAACAGTCTCCTGATGAATCCACATTTGAATTCACTAGATCCAGATTGGATTTGCACCAAATTTCACTCGTAAATATCATAACACATAAATCCAGTTTAGTAGAAATACATGCTGATGTTTTGCGTAATCCCACTGACAAATACAACAGTAAAAGTAGCAGAGCAGAATAAAAAATCAGTTATTTGATTTGATAAAAGTCCTGCAGAGTAGTGAATTAAACTGGAATGTCTAAAGCATGTTTTTAGGAATTGACAGAATTCTCGAGCTGAGGGGTCGGGATGATTCATAAAGTAGCGGTAGATTTATTTGGCAGTAGATTTATTTTTTGACAGACAGGAAGTCAGTATGAAAACCTGAGATCTGGACCAATGTGATCCACAGAACCATCGGTGACTTGACATTCTGTCTCAGTTTCCTCAATTTTCCTGGGGCCCTAGTGCACCACCAAGTGTCCTGACTGTGAAATGACGCCTGGCGCTGCTACTGTTGCATCAGGTTATTTTGCAAGTTCTCCAGAGGTTATTGTGTGAAACACATCTGCAGCCCGGTGAGATTCTGCCTCTGCTGTGAGTCAGGAAGTGTTTTGTTTTTTTTACCTTTGGTTTTTACCACAGCAGTGAAACCAAACATTTAAGCTCCAGCAAACAGTACTGGTTCTTTCTTTTGTATAAAAAAGTCAAAACAGAATCTAAACTGAATATATACATATATATTTATGTATTTATAAATACAGGAATTTGAATTTATATCATTAATTTATCCTTAGAACCCCGAACTGCATCACCTTCTCTTCTGTTCACTGATATTGAATTTGTGTATATATTGTGTATTTGTGTGTCTGCAGACAGGCATGGTGCACTGTGACACAGCTGTAGGAACGCCGGACTACATCTCCCCTGAGGTGCTCCAGTCCCAGGGGGGCGCCGGTCACTACGGCCGGGAGTGTGACTGGTGGTCTGTAGGAGTATTTATATATGAGTTGTTTGTTGGTAAGTGACCCACTGTTCATCCTGCTGTATTTTTGTGCACTAATATGTTTGCTGCACTTATATTATTATAAAATACTTTCTGCGATGCTGCAACTGTGGAGTAAAAAGATTTATTTTCCCAACAGGTGAAACTCCCTTCTATGCTGAGTCCTTGGTGGGAACCTATGGGAAGATCATGAACCACAAGAACACCCTCGTCTTCCCGGATGATGTGGAGATGTCTCAGGATGCCAGAGACCTGGTCTGTGCCTTCCTCACTGACAGGTCTGCACATGGAACCATAAATAATAATTTAAAAAAAAACACTTTGCTGTTTCACAATATCAGACTGTGTCGATTGTGCAGACGTCTGGATACGTGCTCGGCTGTTCCTTTTCTTATTTTACTGCTGTACTCATAGCTGCACTGTTCACCAGTGTAATTGTGTTGTTTGGATTGTAGGATAGAATGAGACCTAATTGCAGCCTGTTGTTGCAGCTTTTTTGTTCTTTTTTGATCTTATATTTTTTTGCATTCCTTGTGTTTGTTTAGTTATTTATATTTTTTTCCTGATTTCTCTATTTTGACCAACACAGTAACATATAAAATCTTACATATCTTAACACTAATTCGCCTGACACAGAGGAGTACATTTTATCAGGCCTTTCCAACTCAATAGTTGTTATTTGGAGATGTATGATGCATCTCGACTTCCTCTCATTGTACAAAAACTAAGCTAAAATATCCGGCTACTGATACTTAATGTAATTTAGAGCCAATGGTGATCGTGGAGTAAAGCCACGGGATTGAGGTCCTGCCATACATGTGCTCGACCAATAACCATTTCAGTTTCAGCTGTCAATCAAGACCAAACTTGACGGAATCATTATTATATTAAACTAATATAAATAAAAAATGTTTTATATATACAGTATACCCAGTTTAAAATAGTGCTGATCCCACCATCTGAATACAAACGGCACAGTTTTTATATTTGTCCTGACTCAATATCAGATATAAGATAGTTGTGACATAAATGGGCGTGGGTCACATTTTGGTCCATGCCCCTGGAAGAAACCACTTCCTGTTTACATTAGTAACTCCACCCCCCCCAGGTGGACACACACACACAGGCCCTTTCTGCTCCAGCACAGAGCTGCCTTTCATTTTTCTTCACAGTTTATTTACCTTCTTACTCACTATTCTCTCCACACACACACACACACACATATTCAACACCATCATTCCTCTTAGCACTGCCATCTTCTTCTTTTTAGATTTTTAAAGCTCTCTCCTTTTCCTCCGTATGTTTTTCATCATGTATAAATGTCTCCTACCTTTTCTTTTTGCCACTTTCCATTTCTCCAGTCTTCCATTTTCTGCTCCAACTTTCTTCTTTGCACTCCTGCAGCTTTCTTGAGAAGCAGCTTGTTTTAAGTCTGGCATGGTTTTTTTTTTTTTTTTTTTTTTGGTGGGGGTTTTAAAGGCTTTTTCTTCCTCCCCGCCCCTGCCCTCTCTCTTCCTCTTGGCTGAGTCTGGAATGTCCCACACGTGGCAAACCTAAACTGCCGCACCCCTCCAGCCCTGTACCCAGCAGTGGAGGGGAGAGCGAGGCAGAAAGTGTGTTTTTAAATAGACCTGCAGCAGCAGCTCGAGCTGTCGTGTTAGAGTCCGTCAGGTTGATGCCTCCTGCGCTCTGGTCCTCCTCTCTTCTCTCCCTCTCTCCTCCTGGATCCACATTATCTCTGGTCTGACTGGTTAGAGGAGGTTTTCAGGCGTGTCCAGTGTCCACCAGTGGTCATGCGGCTCTCCATGCTGGTCAGTGTGGTCAGCGCTGAGTGGTCACTCTGCTCGGCCGTGTGTTTGGGATGACATGTTGGTGGTGTTGGGTGGGCGGGGCGGGGTGTGTTTTGTGTTTGGGCCGAGCTCCGCTCCGCTCACAGTCTCGGTTCTGTCGCTTTGTGCAGGACGGTTCGTCTCGGCCGCACCGGAGTGGATGACATCAAACGCCACCCCTTCTTCAAGAACGACCAGTGGACCTTTGACAACATCCGAGAGAGTGAGTGTGGGCATTTGCACGTTTTTCAACATTTTGTATTCAGGTGCACGTTTAACATCTTTCCATCTTTGGTGATGTGTGATTTTTTTTTTTTTTTTTTTTTTTTTAACCTCTCGTTGCCATTCCTCTTCCCCTTATCACAGAGTTCATTCCTCTGCAGGTCTGTTTTGTTTCAGCCATGACGCCTCCATATATGGTGCACATGCTCTAAATATGATCCGTGCTGATATGTTTGATTGTTGTGCTGGTGGCTGCACAGAGCAGCATATGAATCTAACAAATTACATTTTTAGACTTTATTTGACTGACGCAGTGTTTTGTTGACGGTGAAAACAGTTTAATATGAGAAAAGGTCACATTGATGCTGCACCACCCACACAAGCAAGACACGCAATGACAGAGCTGAAAAAAAATATGAATATTTAGTTTTATGTTTGTCCTGAAACTTTTAAATACCAATTTAGCTGTGGTTAAAAAATCTTATTAATAGTTATAATAGTTGCTAAACATATGATATATTGAGCTTTTTATAGTAACTAACCTTTGTGTTGTGTGATATTGGCTAGTAGTAAGTAGAGTTACAGTATTTTACATGTACATAACTTTGCGTGTTACATCTAGAATGGATGAGTAATTGTTTAGTGTAAGCATATGATGCAGTTACATTATTTAGGAACACAGCAACTTGTGACTTTTGTATTTTACTTTTCTACATAGTTTAATTAACATTTACTGATTGAAATGACAGGATTGAAATAAGGCAAAATGCCAATGCAAAATCTATATGCACCATCTCAATGGTCAATTAAAAATATAAAATATAAAAGTTAGAAGAAGTAAAATATAGAAACCATAACAGCCAAACCAAAATGATGGACAGTTCACTTATCTGAGGCAAATACAGTCAAATACATTTACTTTTTACTTAATACTAGAATTGGTTATGATTTATAAGTTTATACTTTACTAAGTATTTTCATTTATGTGATTACTGCACATCGTGACTCAAGCTTCCCTTATACAGTTTTATCAGGTCAGACATCATTAAGGTGGAAAGGAAAGAAGAAAAAAAGTAAAAAGGGAATATATTAGGAATATGAACGGGCCCTCTGTGTGTGTGTGTGTGTGTGTATAATTGCACACAGGCTCTTTTCCTCTGCGTCTCCGTCTCTCGGCTTCACCTGGCTCTGATTAACACAACAGACAGAACTACTGATCACAGCCTGGCAGTCTGGAACACGAGACCACTGTGGTGCCACTGCTGCGCTGTGCATGTGTGCAAACTCTCCATGTTTGCGCATGCATGTCCTGACACACACACTGGAAACAAGACTCTGGCGTCCCACAGAGCGGCTAAAGCCTCCCAGCCTTCTGCGTCTGTTTAGAAATGACATTACTCCCCCGCTGTGCGTGGCTGAGAGCGTTATTTTTGTAAAGTTTGGGCTCCATGTTGTCCTCATATGTATCAGGCTTATTAAACACTGGGATAGTTAAGGGCAGAGCAGCCAGTGCTGTGGATGGATGTATGAGTGGATGGATGGGATGGGAGGCAGTGCCCCCCCCGTAGCGGTGGGCGGGGCGGGCTGTGCGGCCTGTGTGGACGGCTCTAATGAGAGGGGGCGCCCCAAGTTTGGAGGGTTGCTCCCGCTCTTTCACTCTCACTGTGGCCACGGCTGCCTGTCATTAGCCGCCCGCTATCAGAGAGCATTCTGGGAAGTCATGCCACAAGGGCCTCCATGGAGCGTTCTGTGTCTCTTTCTGTCTCGCCACATTTTGGCCTTTTTTTTTTCCTTGCCTCTTCTTTTTTATTTCCCCCTCATTTGTTTCATTCCCGCACTTGATCTCTCCGCCATCTTCCAGTCACGTTTGAGTCCTGACCCAACAGTAATGAGCTCTTTGCTCCGATCCAGAACTGCATTGGTCTGGAAAGTCGATCCATCCAACGGCAGCTGTTCTTTCTTAATTAGGAGCCATTTATAGGCTTAATGACCAGCTAAGTTTTATCTGATTGGCCTTTTGACACATTTTTGTCAGCGTGTTGTGCAGACGTTTAAAGAGCCCTGAGAGCAGAAGGAGTCGACTCTCCTGGCGTAGTTTAGGCCTCGTTTTTTGAAAGGCACTGTGTGTGGGGCACAAAGCGAGCACTGTGCGGGGGAAAGGAGTGGTGCCGAGCTCATGCCAACCTGCAGAAAGCTCACTCCGACCAGCGCCGCCAAAGGTTGGCAAAGAGTTTCCTCAGAAACACCACTGAACAATAAACCCCCTCAACATTAAGAGGTTGTTTAAGTACTTAGGAGTGAAATACCTTTGGCCCTTTGGTCTTATAGTCACATCATCTTTCTCTCCTGGTTTGCACCTCCTCCTCCTCGTCCACTTTGGCTCCATGAGTTTCTCTCCCTCCCTCTCTCTCTTTCTGTCTCTCACTCTCTCTCTCTCTCTCTGCATCTGTCTTCCAGCTGTGGCTCCAGTTGTGCCGGAGCTGAGCAGTGACATCGACACCACAAACTTTGATGACATTGAGGAAGATAAAGGAGATGCTGAGACCTTCCCTCCTCCCAAAGCCTTCGTGGGCAACCAGCTTCCGTTCGTCGGCTTCACGTACTTCAAGGAGGACCAGTAAGTCTTTTATTCTGAAATATATCCTGAGCATTTCTGTGCCCGTGTTTATTCATGCATTCCGATCTTATATATTTAAATAGAACTTGAAATGCTTTTATAAACATTATTGGGATTTTATGTAGATTTTCAAAATGTAGCGCTCCTGTTTAGGAATATTTTACTGGGGCCTCTCAGCTCTGGAAACGGGCTTAAGGACAGCTCTGTGCAGGAAAAAGCAGCTTCACACCCGTACCTTTAATACAGACTCGCAGCAGTCACACACTGTTTGCCTGTTTGAGCTCCACACTGCCGCCTTGTTCTGACCGCCCCTTTAACTGCCCCCTCTGCTCGTGATGAAGTCCAGTTTCTAAGCCCAGGTCACCATAAGGAGGAGAATTAAAAAAGCTGCTCCTCTGTGTTGGAGTCACGGTCTTATACTGCGTCAGTCATCGATGTTTTAACCTACAGGCGTGTGTTTACCTTATACTAATCCAGCTGAACGTTCATATAGTTTCATGTAATTTCTCAAGAGTCAAGATTCTTCTTCCGAAGTCAATAGACAGACATGAATACATATTGGGACACTGGGAAAACAGCCTTCCTTGGATTTCAGATGAATTTGAGAGAGACGCTACGTTCACACTGCAAACCTTAGTGCTTATTTCAGATTTTTTCTTCTGTTGCAGTTCACATTATCTTTTTAAATGCATGCGCAGAAGAACACGCAGTCTATGCAATTAAACAAGGAGGTAAAGTTGGTAAACATGGAGGCCACATATGTCAAAGTTTATTTTTAAGGGCCCAAGGAAGTGCAGTGTTGAAAAAGTTCAATAAACAGGCGATTGGCTCTCTGTAGCAGCGGTGGCTTGGAATCATCAAGAAAGTCGACCTTTATCGAACTTTGAGTGAACAGGTGAACGTCTCTTTGTGCAGCGCGGTGCCGTCAGGGTTCTCGGCAGGTCTTTACTTGCAGTGGCTCAATTACTGCAGGTCACTTTTATATAGTTTCAGAAATAAAACTGCAACCACCATCAGCACAGGCCAAACAAACAGGTATTCTAGCTTTTATAAAATTGTGAACACGATTCAGAAACAGGATGCAACTGGTCTTTACAGTGGTCGTAAAAATGGCTTTTTATTCTGTGTCCACTGTTCAGTAATGTGGCGCAGTTGTGTAATGATTCCCAGAGATAGTTGCCCACCATTACAAGTCCCCCGTCATGGTGAAGGGTTGGCAGCAGACCGTGCGGGTTGGAAGGTTTCTCTTTAGGTAAAAACATCCAGATGTGAGAGAAGGTCTGAAAGATTCTCAGGCCTTATTGATTTTTCCACAGTGCAGGTTTTCTAGGTTTTGTTCTGCAGCCATGAGCTCATGGGTCTTCAGCATGAAAGCTTCCTAAATGGTGGCCATGAAGTCAGGCAATAAATGTTGATGAACATTCTGCTCCCACTCGACAAACCAGTTGAAATTATTGATGCGGTTTGGGGGAAGTACGTCACTTGTTGGGAGAGATTTGGACCAGTGGATGTTGTCATGGCTGGAAAATGACCTCAGGTAAACTCGGTCACAAACACTCATGGCTCTGCTCCGTCGTCTCATTTTCAGGCTGCTGAAGGGGAGTAACAGCCACTCTGTGGAGGATATCGAGGACTGTAAGGAAAACTCTGAGGATCAGGAATATTGCTCGGACAGTAAGAAAGAGGTGGGTGTCTTAATGTTAGGGTAAAAAAAAAAAAGAGGAGAGATAAGAGACATAAAATAAAAGATGGAGATGACTGTGAAAGTAATATTTCTTTTCTTGTGTGAGCAGCTTCAGAAAAAGCTTCATCAGCTGGAGGAGCAGCTCGACCATGAGATGCAGGCCAAAGATGAGCTGGACCACAAGTGCAAGTACAGTTGGACCACAAACACACGCACACACACAAACGCACACTTTCGTCAAAATGTATTTGATTTCAATAATTGATAAAAGAGGAAATCTGCTCAATTGCTGCACACACGGTTGATTTGGAAAAGAATGGAAAAGAAAATCACTTCCAACATTTTACTTCAGCTCAGTGACAAAATCGTGTGTGTGGAAATTTTTGGGTAAACGTTCCTTTGAATTTGCATGTAAATGAAGAAAAAAGTGAAGCATGTACGAAGTGATTCTAACAGAACAAGAGACGAGTTCCTCTTGACTCGGTGAAGTGTGGGTTTAAGTCTGTAATGAAACTGTTCTTTCTCCTCAGAAATGCTACCAACCGTTTAGACAAGCTGGTCAAAGAGTTAGATAATGAGGTGAGTGTGGAGGAGGGGGGGGTGGATCACATACATGTTGGATGCATGTTCAGTCCTCTCACCTTGTTTGTGAATCCCTCTCTGATCAGATGAACAGCCGGCAGAGAGTCGAGGCCTCGCTGAGGCAGCTGGAGAGAGAGCGAGCCCTGCTGCAGCACCAGAGCGCCGACAACCTGCGAAAGGTGGAGATTGAGACGGACAGAAAACGTGGCCTGGAGAATGAATGTAAGCATGAAGGACAACTTGTATCCAACCATCCATCCATCATATACAACGCTTACATTTTGAGGGCTGTGGAGGGGGCTGGAGACAAACCACCTACAGTGAATCTAAGAGAAATGAAAATAATGGAAAAGCTCAATACTGTATTTCTAAGTTTGTTTTGACAATTAAAAGTGTTTAAGTATCTTAATTTAAGAAAACCTAGGACACCCCAGGAGCCCCATGTCCAGATTCCTTTGGGTGGATCATTATATTTCTCAGGAGGGGGGGGCAACTAAATCTGTTGTATCAAATAGTGCGTAAGCTTTAATTTGTTTGTTTTAATTCATCAGTGAACAACCTGAGGGACCAGCTAGAAGATCTCAGGAAGAGGAACCAGACTTCCCAGATATCCAGTGAGAAGAACATCCAGCTGCAGAAACAGGTGATGGGATGTTTTTAACTTTAGAAGAAGCTTTACGTGGCTTCTTCTTTCTTCTGTTGCTCATCAGGATTCTTCACTGTTTCGTATTCATGCAATTCAAACACGCTAATTTAATTATCCATAATCAAGCAAGCTACTGTGACTGCTGTTTTCATAATCTTTTTTTCTTTCCCCTCATTAATTCTTCTTTGCTGCTGTACTGGCCCCGTTTGTCTTCAGGATGGGAAAAAAGTTTAATCTTGTCTGTTTCTCATCTGCAGCTGGAGGAGGCCAACACTGTGCTTCAGACCGAGCAGGAGGCGGCGGCTCGGCTGAAGAGGAGTCAAGGCGAGGTGCAGAAACAGGCTCAGAGCCTGGAGGTTAGCCTCAGGGAGATGCAGGAGAAGTGCAGCCAGCTGGAAAACAGCAAGATGGAGCTGGAGAAGCAGCTGATGGGGCTGCAGGCCGAGCTGGAGAAGGAGAAAAGAGACCGCAGCCTCAGGACAGAAACGATCACTGAGCTACAGGGTGAGACACAAGTTTGATCATAACTGGTGTGGAGGGAATGAAAAAAGTAGAAAGCAGGAGAAGAAACTTTTGTGGAAAGAAACAACTTGTGATCAACTACAATCGCTGACCTGTGGCTGCCTTCTCTAACCAGTACAGTTTCAGTCTACTAACATTTTCCAATATGAAGTCACTGTGACCTTTAAGCACTGAAATCCAATCAGTTCATCTTTGAGTCCAGTTAATCTTTGAGATCATGTTCAAGAGGCCAAAAATTATGGTTTGTTAGGCCTTTGACCTTTGTCAGTTAATCTCTGAGTAACTGAACATTTGTGCCAAATTTAAAGAAATTCCCTCGAGGTGTTTTTGAGATATCGCGTTCTATGGTCCGTTATGTTCAGTACTTTAGACGTACCGCTTCCTCTTTTGCACTTCTCCCATGCAGTCTTTGGATTTGATTAGTATCCCATAATTCCCAGCTGAAGCCACAGTGGCAGCTGTTCAGAGAAGGTATATAGTCCATAGTTAAAGTCTATAGTTTACACACAGTTGCACGCTGTGACGGGAAATTAACAATAAACTCAGTGTTTTATTTCAGTAATGACCACTTAAACACAAGCTGCCAACCTTTATTTAAAAGCCATTTATATCCCAAACTTTAACATGCCTGTTAAAACGTTATAAAGTTAATTCACAGCCATAACTGCGGCTAATCACACCAGGGTCTCTATTCAATTCAACTGCAGTAAACATCTCCTCAGTAGCAGGAAAAAGGCATTACACAACTCTGGGGGCTGGACGGAGCATTAGATGTGAATCAGTGTTTTTGGACCAGGTCTGGGGAAATGTCTGATCATAGGTGGAAACATCTGTTCAAGCGGCTGTAAAAAGCCAAAGCCGGAGCGAAGCCAGCGCCTCTTGTGAGACGCTGTTTGGAAACTTCAACGTGCTCGGACCACGCGGAGAGGTCGAAGGGACGTATTGAAAACAACGGCGCTGCCTGTTTGCTGTGATGCATCGTGTTTCTTTTTTTTTCCACATGGGTGGAGTCAGTCAAAGGGGAAATCAACATCAAGTTCACTGTTTTTCTTGTGTTTTAAGGCAAAAACATGCAGCAACTCTGTGACGTCTCATCTTAGATCATCTCTGAATAGTTCAGTCAGACCTTCCTAATTCCGACAATCGCACACTGTGACAAATCTTACTGATCCTCTTTTCTTTCTGTAGTTGATGTGCTCTTATTTATTTTTTGGGTCTTTGTAATTTCTGTTCCCATCTGCAGGACGGATCTCTGGGCTGGAAGAAGAGGTGAAAGAGTTGAAGTCATCCCTCTCCGTGGTCCAGTCTGAGAAGAAGCAGCTACACGAGAAGCTCAACGATCTCGAGAAGGTTTGTTTGTTTGTATTCTAAGTCTTGATTTCCAGATTTATTCCTCCTGAAAACCTACATTTGACATTTCTAACTTGCAAGATGCCCATTTTCCATTTGCTACATCCGTATGGTAAGTTCCTATGGAATATTAGCCCACTGGAAACCTCATATATTCACGTCTGACTCTGTAGGAAAAGAGCAACCAGGAGATCGACCTGACGTTCAAGCTGAAGCAGCTGCAGCAGACTCTGGAGCAGGAGGAGGCCGAACACAAGGCCACCAAAGCTAAACTCGCTGATAAAAACACCATCTATCAGTCCATCGAGGAGGCGAAGTCTGAGGCCTTGAAAGGTGAGAATTCAGGGGGACAAATATAAGACTGAAGGATAGAAGCAAGCACCAGGGTGGGGTTGGTAGTTAAAAGTTCATGTACTCACCCTTAGTGGTGGGGGACACAACTTACAGAGGGGCCAATTATATGTCCAACATCCAGGCACAAGTCCTGATTCAGTAAGGTTTTACATTCAAGGCATTCCTTGTTTAATGTTTGCTCTGTAGTTTTTAGCAAAGTCACACATCATTGAATATATTCTGAAAGTTGTACCTTGTTCTTTAAAGAAGCTTCAAAAACTCTTAACGAATGATATCTCATATTTACTGTTAGTAAGTGACTGTTTTATTTATTTAAGTTAGTGCCCCCCTGGCCCCGGCCCTGGATCTGCCCCTGCTCACCTTTTACATACTAAGTCAGAAAGCAATTTTGGTCATTCAGGACGGCTGCAGCAGAAATGAAACAGCCATTAGAAAAGGCTGAAGGTCAGATTTATTGAGTCAACCTTGAACAAACAGCATTTGAAACGGACCGGCCTTCGAATATTCTCCTCTGATTGTCCTTCTTCCGGCACGCTGCCATTTATCCGGCGCACCCAACAGGAGCAAAGCGCAGCAAAAATTATTTTATCAATACTGTGCCCTGGAGTGCAGCGTATCGCTCACCCTCCTGATGGTTCTCCCTGGTTCATTTCCTTCGGTGCAGAGGTGGAGAGCACGCTGCACGAGGAGCGAAGCCTGAAGCTGCAGGTGGAGAGCAGAGTGCTGCAGCTGGAGAAGGACCACTCCATGTTGGACTGTGACTACAAGCAGGCGCAGCACAAGCTGCAAGAGCTGGAGGGACAGAAGGAGAAGCTCTCTGAAGAGGTGCGTCCATCTCTGTGTACAATAACAGAATATTTTTCCAGTTGCAACTAAACGACACTCGGTATTTAACTGTGACCTGGACTCACTGGCGAACTTGAAAATCTAAATATGAGAAGTAACAAAAATGAACTGATAAAAATGGAGGAAATGAAAAAGAACTGGAATTAATTATCCAATGTTTGAATAATTTAAAGCCGATGTGATGGAAACTACATTTTTTACAT